>NW_019386955.1:482897-516685 GCF_000671375.1 Centruroides sculpturatus | reverse complement strand
CGTCGTACTCGTAGCGCCATCTGTTGGACATAAAAGCCTTAACCTAGATTATATATTTTAATTTATATGAATGTTTATCGGAATATTATACAGCCTATGTCCACCCTGAGGTTCCATTCTAAATATTGGTGAAATAATTTTTGAAATCGGATGAGTAGTTTCGGAGATTACCTGCTGCAAACAAACTTACATACATACATACATATATACAAACATTACCTCTTTATAATATTAAATATAGATATAGATAAAACCAACAAGAAACCATTTAGTCCAGCGGCAATTCCGACAGAACATAAATGGTTCCGAGGAACCGTTTAGGTTTAGTCCATGTTCGGATGGAACCGTTTAACCTAACGGTTTCATACGGAACAGTTCCATTCCATATGTGAAATTGGATTTCCCATCAGTACGTTGGAAGAGACCTTTTTTTTGTAGCGCCATCTCTAGGAAATAAATGATATAAATTAAATTTAGACTAAAAAATAGAATTTATTCTAACATTTTTTTGCTTTTCATTTGCAGAAATAAATGCTAATTCTTATACTTTCAATTTCAATAATAAATAAAATACCAAATAAAGTTTAAACTTAAAACACCTTAAATTCCCTTTGGGAAGTTTGATTTTTAAAAACTCCATTTTTACTTTCCAGGCTGTTATACTGTATATAACAGAGGAAAGGTATGGCGATCGGTCAAAAAATGACCCCCCAAGATTTTCACATTTTTGGACTCGGGACCTTGAAACGTCGAGAAATGCAAAAAATTTGGGAGTAATTTTTGTATGTATAGATGTTTGTGGGGGGACACGATTTTGTTCACCTTCTTTGAAGCTTCTTAACTCCCGTGCTTTTTGTCGAAAATTTCTGAAATTTTGCAGGGAGGTTTGTTTATTAGGGGAATTGATGCTATTAAATTTTGGTGGTTTAGGGCGAGGGGTGGGGAGATAATGGGGGGTCATGTGTATCGCCAGTAAGGTCGGACTTAATGACAATTTTACTCGTTAGCATTTATAATTTTTTTTATAAAACTCATCGCTATCTTCAAAATTAAGCCTTTCCCCATTTTATAATAGTTAAAAATATAACAGATGGCGTTACCAAAATTTTAAATGTTGCCGGAAAAGTTAAGTAACTCGTTGCTGGTTTATTTAAAAGTATTATTAATCGTATTAATTAAATTAATGTTAACGAAAAGCATTATTAACAAAATTATAATTCAATCAAAAATCAACTTAAACTGTAATGCCATTTTTGGTATACATTATACAAGAAATTAAATATTTTTTCAGTTTGTTTATTCCAGCAATTAAGACCTTACAGTAATATCATTTGGAATTATATCATTTTTTTTTTCTTTGTGACATTTGCATGTATCACTTGTAGATTTTTAACCAATTTTATAGAAGCATTGACTATAGCCTTGGCCTAAAGAAATTGGTGACATTCTTTCACATTCTCTAAGCGAAATTTCTGAACTGGTTAATTTCCAGCGGAATTGAAGTTTTCTTTACAAATAGTAAATTGGTTTCCGGAATATAATACGTTCAATAGGCTATGTTTGGTATCCAATTTGTAAAGGTTTTTATCTTCAACCGCAACAACGAAGCCTAAAATATTTTTTCTATCACTCTGGGTCCGATCTGGTCCACCAATCCTTACTTCACCGATATTCCTTACTTCACTGTCACTGATATTAACTATTGGGTATTTGGAATTTGATGTATCATTTTTTCTGTTTGCTTTTTAAAATTAGACAAAGCCATTTCCTTTGTTTTAGACAAACTTATTTTTTCTTCTGTTTTTGGATCAACTGTGATTTTTTTCTTGTCATTTACCGACTCTATAGTACGAATTCGCTTGTGTCAACGATAGATCTGACATCTAGCGGTATTAGCGTGAGATGGGTATAAAATCTGTGGTCTGTTAGAATTAGAAAGTGTTCAACCTACAATGGTAAATAATAAATATTGCTGTGAATTTGGATGTAAGTCTAAAGGTTCATCAAACTCAGTACATATGCGCACATTTCCAAAAAATAAAGTACTGTACTGCGAAAAAAGTGGGAAATAAAACTGAAGTTATCACTTCAGTTTCACCAACACCTAATTTTGCTGATTAAAATTCTTTTATTTTTACAAACGTTTTCAACCTATCTAATATAGGTTTAATATCAGGTTTAATATTATAAATGTTCCAAAATGGAACGTACCGTTTTTGAATACAGTNAATAGTACTTATTTTAAATGCCATAAATTTTTAATATTGTAATTCTTAGAAGTTTACCAGACTTCAACACAATCTAAGAAATAAAAAAAAAAACAAAAAAAATTTATAAAATAAACAAATACAAACACACATTTATTTTGAAATACATTTTTGCATAATTTAATGATAAATAGCAGCTTGTGAGTGTGTTTTAATTTCGGCCAATATAGTTTATCATTATAAATTATATTATATTTTCTTCATTCCCAACAAAAAATATTTAACAACTGAACAAAATATTAAATTAAAATATATTATTCAATAAAAAAAAATATCAATAATAAAAGTACAATATAAAATAAGCTAAATAACAAAATTTCATTCATATTTAATTTCTTATGTTTCTCCATTGCCAAATTTAAATCTAAAAAGGTAAACAAAATATTTCAAAATTGTAATTTCCAATCAAATTTTACTATTATTTCTAATTTTGAAAATAACAAAAAAATAATATTTAAACAGCTTATTTAATAGATTTTATCATTAAAAGAGATTATGTCTGCAATTCAATAAATTTGTTAATATTGATTATTAAAGAAATATGAGCATTTAGTATATTTAAATATGGAAATAAAGTAAAACTTGTAAAAACATCTGAATATTTTTTCCATTTTATTCAGGTTGTTTTGGACAGTTTTACTATATTTCTATTAATTAAGCAAAATTCATTAACCTTAGTAAATGCATTAATATAGTATGGTAAAAATATAATTTAAACAATCTCAAACAATTTCTGTTTCTGTTTTGTGCAAACAAATAGTCCCTAAACTGATTTAAAAAACTAATTATGTGATTTCTGAATTATACAAAATGTAATAGAAAATAAATTATTAAAAACGGAAATATTTTTAAGCTTTCAGAAGAATAAACTATTAAAATAATTACAATATTAAAAAAAATGAAAGCATTTATAAAATTTTTTAACGTCACTTAATAAAATGACTAGAATAAAATAAAATTAGGAAAATTCTACTAATCAATTTCAGAGAATATAAAAAGCTTAATGTCATTGGTAGTGTATTTATTCCTTCCATCACAGTATTATTAATAATTTTAATGAGTCAAATAGCATTGAATTTTTGTTTTGTAAAAACTTAATTTAAAAATATTTCACATAAACTTTGACTATGTTTTATTTTTATTAATAACTTTTATCAATTTGATAATGTTTGAGTAAAATCAGAAACTGTTATTTGCAAATGAACCTAAATTTATTTCAATAATACATATTATTTAAATGATTATTGAAATGTAATTAATTCCATTTGCTATCTGCATTTTTCAGATCAGCAAAATGAAGAAATGCTTGTACTAAATTTTGGTGCTATTCTTTTCTATACTATAACTGTTTATTTACAGCCTCATTAACACATTCATCTTTAAAATTAAAAATATACTATATTTCTTCCAAATGTAAATTTATAAAATAGTCTAAAATAATAGAAGTATCGTCTGCATATTTCTGCATTAAATGATTTTCAACCCAGAATTTAAATAAATAAATAAATTATAGTAGTAATATTTAAAGAATTGTTCTATTTTTATCGAATGCATAAAAAATTAAAATTACAATTCATTTTTATATTGATTGAACCAGAATAATTGCAATATTAAATAATTATAATAAAATTTATGGGAAAAATTTTTCATCCATTGAAGAATGCAATTAGTAAATTAAAAAGTTATAATAATTAAAAATGATCTATATATATATATTTCTTTTAAATATCAATTGGCACTAATTTTATAAATTATCAATCAAAATTTTTCAACAAAAATAAATCTTTTTTATAATTTACAATTTTCAGTAATTCAATATTTTTTAAGAATGATTTTAGGTTTAAAGCCAAAGTAAAAATTATAATTTCAGAACATCAGAAATGTGTTAAAAATATAAATTATAATCAATTTATAAACATAGGTGAAATAAAAACAGAACAATTAATGAAAGATAAGGCTTAAAGTTTTTCTTTTTAATATCATTAACATAGTCACAGAAAATAAATTGTAATTTTTACATTAATCAGGTGATCATAAAACTTATATCAAACTTATATGTAATCACATACAATAAATTGTTTTACTGGGCAATGATAGATTTCTTTTTAATTTATTATTTTTTAAAGTAAGTTACTGTGTAAATAGGCCTTTTTCATTTGCATAAATTTACTTAAATACTTAAATAAGGAATATTTTTCTGACTAATTAGAAGCTCTATTTTGATTTTCTATTCATGAATATGCAAAGAATATTGCACAAAATAATCAAATATAATATTAATGAAAAAACATATTTGAATTACAGATAGTATGAAACTTAATAAATAAAACATCAAAAATATTCAATTGTACAGAAATAAAATCTCAGACATAAAATTTCATCATTTGGNTATCGTTTCATAGCAAGCTATAGATATTGGGTGCTTTTTTTCTTATAAAAACTCGAGAATGGTCTATAAAAGAGCACCCAATATCTATAGCTTGCTATAGAACGATAAAGATAGCGTAAAAAAGGAAGAGGAAGCTGGGGATATATAATGGAAATATATAATAGGAAAAAGAATGGGACTTAAAAACCTTTAAATCATGTTTCTTTCTAGTTAGCTTTGTTTTCTATGTTTTATTTGTTTATTTACTTTTTATTTATTTATTTAATATACACACTTCTTTTAATTTATTTTAAAGTTAAATTTTAAAATAATTTTAAATATGTAAAATATTCAAAAACAGTACGTTCCATTTTGGAACATTTTTAATATTAAACCAGATATTAAACCTATATTAGATAGGTTGAAAACGTTTGTAAAAATAAAAGAATTTTAATTAAGCTCAGCAAAATTAGGTGTTGGTGAAACTGAAGTGAATTAATTGCTAAGAGGTGGATAGATATGAAGTTATCAGTTTTAGCATTTCCTCTCCTATAAAACTTCTTTTTCGATCACCCACATATTCTAAAATGTCACAAAGTGTAATCATCATGACTTAAACATCTACGAAATCAACTAGGAATAATGTCGGACACAAATGCGGATAAAACGTTTTGACTACAGAGAGAAAAGATATTAAAAAGACAACATACACATGTAACTCTCGTATGTTGCCACGCACGCTATACCCTTTGTCGCAGCCATTTTGGTCGACTCATACGCCACCTATATTTACTGGCACAAGCGAATAGCGTCCTGGAAATCAACATGATTAAGGCTGTGTACACATTAGGCGTTTTAAACACGCGTTTTAAAGAACCAAGAGTTCTGCATAGGTATACATACTCAAACGCGCGCTTCTGACCAAGCGCGCGTTGATAGATTTTTGTTAGAACGCGCGTTTTGCGGGCGTCAGCCGCGCGCTTTGAGATATATGTGCTGCCATATTGTTGTACATTCGATCGCGCGCTTTCGGGTAGAGTGGACTCTCTTTGGCCGAAATGGAGAACGATCATTTCGATACTGATCTATTTATTGATGAAATCTAAAAGAGACCAGCCATCGTCAAATGATTTCATAGATATTCTAAAAGAATTAAAAAATTTGGGTTCATATTGTCTTAGTTTTGGATACAACGTCACAAACATTCCATGCGTCAGTCTATCTCGTAATATTGAGTGCACCCAAAATTATCTTTGCTTCTGCCATCGTCTTTTATAGCGACGATGGAGGAGGCACACGCAAGCAATTACTTTCACGTCCATTTCCAAACTGAGCCAGTGCTCACGCTCCACTAAACGGTCGTCGAACGCCGAGCTAACGCGCGTTTAACGCAACGCAAAACGCCTAATGTGTACAAGCCCTAAATCATAAGAAGACGATGTAGATCTTCGAACTTCCTTAGTTATATGCTATCTGAAAGTGACATTATCGAATAATATTTTATAATTTATCTTGAACAGCGTCTAATCCTCCAGAGTCTGAGCAACTTTGACTTTCTTCCTCGTAGTTACTTTTAAATAAGTCTCTAAATCGTCCTCCGTCGATCAATAATTCGTCAGGTTTGATGTACCAGTATGATGCACTCGATTTTTTTAGTTCTACAAAACGTAATCCTTCCGAATATTTGGTAGCTAACCAATAACTAAGCATATTCTTTACTTTCTACTGAACCCTGACTTTGTGAAATCCATGCACCATTTTTAATTCAGGCCACATGCTACGACGTTCTTGATGACATTATCACTTTGTGGGATACTTGGTACACCGAAAATTGTAAAAAATATCTAAAAGAACATAAAAACGAAAAGGGCTAAGATGTTGCTTAACAGTTGTAATTGAACGAATTTAGTTAGATACTGTACTGTACTGTACATGAATATAAATTTATATTGCTCATCAGCTTGTGACTGCATAAGATCGATCGATTTCTTGAGTTCATTTCATTACTTAACATTGATCTAACTACCAAGCCTTTTTTTAGGAACATTGTTTTTTCTGACAGATTACACACAAATTCAAGTAAATTACGATCATCTCCTTTGTAATATTTTTATACTTTGTACCGTACTTAATCCTTTTCCTCATACGATTTCTGCCCAGAGCCGGCCCTACCATAGGGCGAACGGAACAGCCGCTCCAGGCGCTAAGTCCAAGGGGGCGCCTCAGTAGTAAAGAAAATTAAACGGTATAAATTAGGGCAACCAAGGGGGGCGCCATAATAGGATCTCGCTCCATCCTAAAACTTGCCTCGGGCCGGCACTGTTTCTGCCGTCTTGGCCAATAGCGATGTGGGCATCATGCAATATCCGAAATATTTCTTCAGTGTGAACATACTATTTAAATCAAATTGCTTTATTTTATAGGCACGATTATTATTTTTTTCGATACAACGTCATATCTACGTAAACACCGATATTCTCTCCGCAACTTCGAAGTCGCTTTGATTTTTTGAGTTTCACTTTTGTCATTGTCAAAACGCTGATTTTGTAAAAATTTCACTGTTGTGATTTTTCGCTGCTATTAATTACTTTAATCCGTAGTTGAAGCAGTTATTCATATTATTTAATGATTGTTCCACGACTGTTATTTTTTAAACAAAGATACTATTTTAAGGAGGAAAAGTAAAATTAAAATGCTGCACAAGATTAACCAGTGGCCTCATAAATTACAAATGAAAACACTTATTTTTAGAACTCTAATCAATTTTTGATATATGAAATATAGCTAACGAAAGAGTAAATTTATATTTATTATCTAAGCAATATTGAGTAACATACATTGATGTTTCAGTAATCCATGAAAAAATGATATCTACAATTTATATATTTTAACATTAATATTTTGTTAATTCATACTAAGAGACTTCAGATTAGATCACAGATAAAAATAATGTATATTTATATATGGTAAAATGACTTTATTGTATTGCATATAAATGCCCCATTTGAATTTAATCCCTTTGATAAAGATTTGGATTAATGTATTCATTCAGAATTTGTATATAATAAAGAATGAAAATAAAAAATTTATTAAATAAATCCACAATAATTTGTTGATAGATCAATATATTTAAAGATTTTTTAATCTTTTTTTTTTACATCTTAGTGTTGTTGGTGTACAGAGATAAGTAAACACAAAGTAAATTTACAAGTACCTTTAATAATTGCTTGCTTTTTATTTGCAAGCAATATTCACTGTGAGTTTTTTCCTATGTACACATAATTAATCATGCAAAACATATTCAGTATGGATATCAAAGGATATCAATAAAAGGGTTCTCTTAAAGAGCCAAAGATATAAAAACCTGGAAACCAGAAACTGTCAGTTTGGAAAATCAGAGTATATGAAAAAATGCTAATGTTAAACATGTATCAAAGATTCAGAAAATAGATTAATCTTAAGAGTTAATTTAATAATGATTTGTGAAAATAGCATATTAAAACATTTAGCAAAGATTAATTTATTTAATGTTTTCTTTGATACAAATGATTGTTACATGTGATATAATTGATGATGTTCATATGTTATTCATTTTACTGATATCAGTTTGTATGTAGTATTCACTATAAAACAGCTAGGAAATTAAAAACAATGCATAGTTATCACAGGCATTTTGGAAGGATGTAATTGTTCAAATACACTTTTGCTATTAAAATACAACACCAATACTTTGGTTTATATTCATTCAATTCTCTCTACAATTTTTCATAAATACACATTTATGAATAATCACCAAACTTTATTATATAACACACAACTGTATCTTTTAAACATTCTTACTTTCAAGGCCTTTTCAACATTTTTAAGCTCTTTGATTGTACATCTCTTTCTGAATGTTGTATAAATATATATTTATGTGTGAGTATGTATATATGTGTATAAATATATAATGCATATATATATGTATATACACATATATCAGGTGTTTTTCATTCATATAAAAGTAAAAAATTATACTAACTACTAATGATGAAGAATATAGTAAAAAGTATTTTACAGGTATATTCCTTGTATGTATATGATAATCTGAATGTATTAAAAATTAAAATGTTTCCACTTCATTTTTTCATTTCTAAATATTTTTACTGTATAATTAAAATTATTAAAGAATATTTTTCTTTCAAATTGGCAAATTTGCAATTTTCATAATAAATAAAATTTTCTTTTGATCATAGAAATTAAATTTTTTCAAAAAATGATAAAATTTGGATATGTATTTTTATTTTGAGCACCATTTACATCCAAGAAATATTATACAAATTTTACTATATTCTCTCTTGTAACTTATGTCATATTAACATTTATTCTATACTTCATGTGGAAAGCTAATAAACTTTCATAAAAATAAAAAGTTTTATATTCAAACCTATCAAAGTGAATACCCTCATACAAATTGTTATTACAGTAGCTGATTATTCCATTCATTGACAGTTTTGGCTTCCAGTGTATAATTATGAATATATAATTGATGGATAAAACAGGGTCAATATAAATGATAAATCAGTCCAATTTCAGGACGGAGAAAGAAGTGCAATTTCACAGGATATGACTAGTATGTTTTTTAATAAAAGCAGTAAATATAACATTAAAACTATTGGCTTCAAATTCCAGAAATTTAAAACACAAGATTGTTTCATGTTGGGTTAAATCAAATGTCAATAGCTTACATATGTCCAAGCACCACAGTGAATTCAATTACATGTTTGAGAAAGATAAGAACACAGCCTACAATAATACAATAATCTACTTTCTAACACAGTTCTGTTTAAGAAATCTTTTATTGATGTTTTCTTTATCACTTGGACTTATTTCACACTATCACAGCAGAAAGTATCTCTGTCACAATGCTGTACATTTGTTTATATCACATGAAAACACAGGCTGTCTGTCCCAGAATAAGAAGTAGCACTATATGCTTTGCTTCTTACATAAAAATCCTCAACATGAAAGAAAAGTTTCTTGAAGCTATAGCATTGTGCTTACATCAGAAATGAGTCAGGCAGCAATGTGTTTGTACACAAGTCATTTCCAACAGTGGCATTTAATTAACAGCACATGTAAAATGATGATGTCTTAATGAAATGGGAGAATGATGGTTTGGGAAAATGGTCTCATTTTCAGGCATCACTTCAGATACTTATAAATATATCCCCCAATGGCTGGCTGAATTATATATGCTAATTGCCTACACAATACTTTACTGTACAAACTTACATCTTCTAGTTACCATCAATTGCCTTTGAATTAATTGCATAATAGCAACTTTTATTTTCATTTTAAATATTTATGGCCAGTAAACAAATATATTTAAATTCAAGCTGTGTTCTCCTCTAACAAACATGCTATATGAAATCATTTTACATCTATACAAGCAACTTCATTTAATGTTGGAATACAACCATTTAGTATGCTACATAGAAAGTGCACACACCAGCAACACAACTCTAACTTGAACTCTCTTTGAGAGGAGGAAAAAAATTAATTTTACTTTTAAGAATTAATACAATTTGTTTTATGGTGAATACTTCATATTTAACAAACAGCACCAATGTAGTTCAAATATGGTGAAGTATTTGGCAAAGATGGAAGGCCTCCAAAGGGTAACTTGCTTGATTAATGACATCACAATATAGTGGAATCCTGCAGAGACTATTGGGTACATCAACAACAAATTTCAGACTCACAGAACTACAATCTAGGAATTTTTGTTAACTAACCATACAACTATTACTATCATGAGCAAAGGATTTATATTGTATTTTCCTAGCACTTGTTTTCTTTTTCAACTGTTATGAAAACATCAAGATAACTGTCACTCCAGATTATACTGCAATTATAACAGCATTACTATAGAATCTAATATTTCAAAGTGCATGAGGCACATTAATGACTGTTTTGTACTCTGTCTATGCAAATTATAGCGTAGAATAAAAAATATATTATTATTGGATATAGATACTTTTTGATTTAAACTTAATAAAATGCATTAAAATTAATTTTAAAAACTGTTCATGACTTTATAAACATTCTATAATCATAATTTAAAAGTTGTTTTCATATTAATTCTTTTGTTTCACTTCACTCTTAAAGATTATTTAATTCATTTGATAAAATGCCATCACACATTACACAAAAGAAAATGAAAATGCTATAATTGTGAATTTAAGTTTTATTGTCAAATTTTAATATCACAAAAGTGTATCATTGGCAATTTTCAAAATATATTGTGTACGAAAAAATTGTTAATATTTTGCATACTTGAATGAGATTCAAAACTTTTTAAATTAGGAAATAGCTTCCTAAATTAGTAGTCTGCCTACCGTATTATTGTGTATTCTTTAAAAACAATTCAAATCATAAACTTTTATAAAATTTATTAAATATAATTCAATGGGTGAAAATCATTTAAATTAGAAATTTAAACTATGAAAATAAAATAAATCCATTTTTTTTATAAATACATCTAAACAGTTTTCAATAAATCTGAGAAAGAATTAACCATAGTATTTCAACTGTTTTATAAGCTTTATATAATTGAATTTAATAATCTGGACATATAGACAAAAACTTTTTTTATTACATAATCTTAGATAATTTTATCATATTTATCAACATCAGAAAACAATGTAAAACAAAACAAAGTATTACAACAAGTTTAAACAAATATACAGATGATAAATGAAAGTAACTTTTTTATTAATACAATTATTCTGTTCATGTTTTAAGTATGAATTCTTTTATTTACATTAATTTAAATATTTTTAAAGTTTTAAACTCCAACATCAAAAGTCTCTATAATGAATTTTTGTAAAAATTGTATAAATCATTTTAAACTTATGTTATTGGGGTTTAAAAATCTGAAAATATTCTTATTATTGTAAATTAAAAAGATTACTGTGTAACTAAGGTTGTGAATAGTACTTATTTTAAATGCCATAAATTTTTAATATTGTAATTCTTAGAAGTTTACCAGACTTCAACACAATCTAAGAAATAAAAAAAAAAACAAAAAAAATTTATAAAATAAACAAATACAAACACACATTTATTTTGAAATACATTTTTGCATAATTTAATGATAAATAGCAGCTTGTGAGTGTGTTTTAATTTCGGCCAATATAGTTTATCATTATAAATTATATTATATTTTCTTCATTCCCAACAAAAAATATTTAACAACTGAACAAAATATTAAATTAAAATATATTATTCAATAAAAAAAAATATCAATAATAAAAGTACAATATAAAATAAGCTAAATAACAAAATTTCATTCATATTTAATTTCTTATGTTTCTCCATTGCCAAATTTAAATCTAAAAAGGTAAACAAAATATTTCAAAATTGTAATTTCCAATCAAATTTTACTATTATTTCTAATTTTGAAAATAACAAAAAAATAATATTTAAACAGCTTATTTAATAGATTTTATCATTAAAAGAGATTATGTCTGCAATTCAATAAATTTGTTAATATTGATTATTAAAGAAATATGAGCATTTAGTATATTTAAATATGGAAATAAAGTAAAACTTGTAAAAACATCTGAATATTTTTTCCATTTTATTCAGGTTGTTTTGGACAGTTTTACTATATTTCTATTAATTAAGCAAAATTCATTAACCTTAGTAAATGCATTAATATAGTATGGTAAAAATATAATTTAAACAATCTCAAACAATTTCTGTTTCTGTTTTGTGCAAACAAATAGTCCCTAAACTGATTTAAAAAACTAATTATGTGATTTCTGAATTATACAAAATGTAATAGAAAATAAATTATTAAAAACGGAAATATTTTTAAGCTTTCAGAAGAATAAACTATTAAAATAATTACAATATTAAAAAAAATGAAAGCATTTATAAAATTTTTTAACGTCACTTAATAAAATGACTAGAATAAAATAAAATTAGGAAAATTCTACTAATCAATTTCAGAGAATATAAAAAGCTTAATGTCATTGGTAGTGTATTTATTCCTTCCATCACAGTATTATTAATAATTTTAATGAGTCAAATAGCATTGAATTTTTGTTTTGTAAAAACTTAATTTAAAAATATTTCACATAAACTTTGACTATGTTTTATTTTTATTAATAACTTTTATCAATTTGATAATGTTTGAGTAAAATCAGAAACTGTTATTTGCAAATGAACCTAAATTTATTTCAATAATACATATTATTTAAATGATTATTGAAATGTAATTAATTCCATTTGCTATCTGCATTTTTCAGATCAGCAAAATGAAGAAATGCTTGTACTAAATTTTGGTGCTATTCTTTTCTATACTATAACTGTTTATTTACAGCCTCATTAACACATTCATCTTTAAAATTAAAAATATACTATATTTCTTCCAAATGTAAATTTATAAAATAGTCTAAAATAATAGAAGTATCGTCTGCATATTTCTGCATTAAATGATTTTCAACCCAGAATTTAAATAAATAAATAAATTATAGTAGTAATATTTAAAGAATTGTTCTATTTTTATCGAATGCATAAAAAATTAAAATTACAATTCATTTTTATATTGATTGAACCAGAATAATTGCAATATTAAATAATTATAATAAAATTTATGGGAAAAATTTTTCATCCATTGAAGAATGCAATTAGTAAATTAAAAAGTTATAATAATTAAAAATGATCTATATATATATATTTCTTTTAAATATCAATTGGCACTAATTTTATAAATTATCAATCAAAATTTTTCAACAAAAATAAATCTTTTTTATAATTTACAATTTTCAGTAATTCAATATTTTTTAAGAATGATTTTAGGTTTAAAGCCAAAGTAAAAATTATAATTTCAGAACATCAGAAATGTGTTAAAAATATAAATTATAATCAATTTATAAACATAGGTGAAATAAAAACAGAACAATTAATGAAAGATAAGGCTTAAAGTTTTTCTTTTTAATATCATTAACATAGTCACAGAAAATAAATTGTAATTTTTACATTAATCAGGTGATCATAAAACTTATATCAAACTTATATGTAATCACATACAATAAATTGTTTTACTGGGCAATGATAGATTTCTTTTTAATTTATTATTTTTTAAAGTAAGTTACTGTGTAAATAGGCCTTTTTCATTTGCATAAATTTACTTAAATACTTAAATAAGGAATATTTTTCTGACTAATTAGAAGCTCTATTTTGATTTTCTATTCATGAATATGCAAAGAATATTGCACAAAATAATCAAATATAATATTAATGAAAAAACATATTTGAATTACAGATAGTATGAAACTTAATAAATAAAACATCAAAAATATTCAATTGTACAGAAATAAAATCTCAGACATAAAATTTCATCATTTGGAATTATAGTCTAACTTACAGTTGTATCTATAATTTAAGAATTTTCATTTAGAAAAAGGTCTATATACAAAAAATTCTGATAGGTTATTCTCTATGTCAAATATTTTATATTGAAAATTTATGGGTATCAGTTGCTCTTTTTAATCTGCTTAATTTTTCTGTGATTATTATTTTATTATTATTGTGAATTTATAATAGATTGTATGGATAGTTTAAATTATTAAAATACTGTATTAGAAATTTTATTTAAAAGTATAAAAATTATTTTTCCATTAAAAAGAAATGTTAAAAATTTAATTACAAAATGTTTAGATTGACTGAATTTAAACAGATCTATAAAGTTAAAATTATATTTAATTAGATAATAGCTTTAGATCCAAAATATAATTTAGAAAATCAAAAATATTAAAAATGTAGGTTAGAAACAACAAAATTAATTTTATATTTCAAGGTAAGTTTAAAAGCTGTCAAAAATGTTTAATTCCACTGTTTTTGATATGATTTTATTAAAAATAATCAACATTTTAATTTGACACAAAAATTGAGAGACTAAAAATTGCAACTACTTTTCTAAAAGCCCAGATTTAAAATCTTTGGTCAGATCTGGCCAAATAAATAATGAATATAGCTCATACATACAACATATATATCATCCATGCTAATCACACAGTAATTAATTTTAGCTTTATTTTAGCTGCCAATTTGATATGGCAAATATACTATAGTAAGTAAAGAAATTAATTTTAATGCATTTATTTGAAAGAAATGGATTCACTTATGTAATCATATATTAAAAAATATCATAGTATTAAAGAATTATTCAATCTTACTAATTCAATTTAAAATGCTTCTTAAGAGATAAATTTAAAATAGAATAAAGATATAGAAATTATATTTGTTTGATATTAAAACTATATCTGGAATTTTGTTTCAGATTAATAATCTGCATTCATACATTACAATTGACTTACAAAATCTCTTCTACATACAAAACACTGTGCAACAGGAAGGTTGACAAATGCCTATTCCTTTTCTTTTTAAACTGGAATATTTGACAAAGAGTAACCAAGATTTTTCACATAATACCAATAAGTAAAATTATGGCTAAAAGACTATGTCGTTTTATCACAATTTTTGGTTTTATCCCACTTTTGGCAAAACTCTAACCCCCCATTTTTTTTACAATATCACAACAAAATCACTTTGAATTACATATGCACAACAGTATGTGAACTGCTTCATTTCATACTACAAATGACTTCATGACACTTACAGGGAGAAAAAGATACAAGGGGAAAGTTGTTACTGCCTTGTCAAGTTTTGTATGGCAGCAACATTCATCACAGCATTCCACCTATTGCAACTATGTCCCAAAGGGCATAGACAATCTAAATGTGTATGCTGGTATCAGCATAGAGTTACTCATTTGGAGTAACTGATCACAGCAGCATACATTGTCCATGGCATATAGACAAAATTTACCGAATACATATTGCAACTTTTTTATTTTGGTATTGTGGCCACAAATTCGCTGCTGTTGATACACTAATGAAACTATTTTGATGCAGCTATTGTGATCACTGATTAAATCAGTTTTGAAGTACTGTATATTTCTGGATCATGCATATTCTATGAGCATTTCATCTGTATATGGAGCGTTAATGTATCACGACATTTTAGGGGAATATAGATTACCACAATCTTGTATACATATATCTAACATATAGTATCTAGAAGAGATGATACTATTTGTATTCTAATGCATTGCCTATATACTACTATGACAGCAAAATTCACATTTACAATTTTTATCCTTTCTGTTAGCAAGCACCACAATAAGTGATCTATCAATGACCACAACTTGCTTCTGCAGAAAAAAGTTTTAAGCTTCTGATAACACAGATTATGCAGATGGATCAAAAAATGTATCTATTGTTTTATCTTGTATAATGGATTTATCATTAAAAAAAGTAAACATTTAAATTAAAATTCACAAACCTCACTGAAAGTTGACAGCAACAGCAATCTTGGAGCAAACAGTTTTGCATTATTGGCCACTATGCAGTCATTGCAACTGCAATAGCGATCACATATATAAAACAAGAAAAGAATCACAGACTTTTTCTTACCACATTTGTGGTCTCAGTCATATTGTAATCATTGTAATCTGATTCACTAAAAAGCTTAGAAATTGCACATGAACTCTACATTTTATGACTTCAATTATGGAATGAATAGCATGTACACAATGTTTGCAGACACTGCACAAACAACTAAAATAATATGGGATCCGATGTAAGAATATTGATGAAGGTGAAAAGCTGTAGACACAAAGGCTGCAGGATTCAATATCACTCAACTGTGCAATTTTCTTCAACTTGCAACAAACAAAAACAGAGGGAACACCAACTGCAACAGCTGTTTGTATTATTTTATTGACTATAATTGCAAAGTGGCTTTTCTATAAAGTGAAAAAATGATTTATTCCATTTTAAAACCAATGGTTGGTGATGGTGGTTCTTGTTTTATTAATCCCTTTTGAGAAAAAGCTAAGAGTGCATTTAAACTGTTTTCAGATCCCTTATTTGTATCACTTTGTGAATTATCATTAGATTTATCACTATTGCCTGTACCATGTTGAAGGCCACTGGTGCCATTTGTGATGGGCACTGTCATTATGTCCACGTGAGAGGCACTGTTATTTTCTGATGGCCCATTTACAGACATTGGACTTCGACCGTTCTGAGCTGATGGTGTTGGAGGACCACTACTGACTAAGCCAGTAGCAGGCATTGATGCACTGCAAGAAGTGGGAGTATGAATAGCATTTGTTGCTGAAGCTGTGGATATTGAATAATCCCTGTCTAATTTTGGTGGTCTACCGCGAGGACGACCTTCTGGTTTGGGAGGAGGAATATGAATATTGGTATCGTCTCTAATTTGATTAGCCAATTCTTTAACTACACGTAGTCCTTCATCAATAAGAGTTTCTTGTACTAACTGTTTTGTAATTTGGGCACTGGTCTTTTTTCCTTGAACTGCTTTCATAGAAGAAAATACATCTGAAGATTGCTGACACTGACTCGAATCTTGTGATGGTGAATCATTAGCATCATGATTTAAAGTGGGAGATGATGTTGTACTATATGCTGAAAATTGTGAATCTGAAAAAGAAAAAGAAAATAGCAATACTACATAAGATTCTATTATAATTTCTGAAAATTTTATGCTTAATAATAAAAATAGATATGTTAATTAGAAATGGAACACAACAAATATTTGTAAGTTGTAAATATAAGAATTTATACTCTCATTATACAGCAAAAGGTTTGTGAAGTATTGATGTTTAACAGGCAGTAAAATAAAGTTATTTGATTTTGTTTTAAAAATACACAACAGTTATCTCAAAGATACTGATTCAGCATTCTCTACATAATCAATCATCTATTAAAAATGGTTAAAATTATCAACTTTTAAAAGTTCTAATCTACTAAAACAACTTCCAAAAAGTTAACACTGTATTTATTCTAATAAACACACACTGTCTTAACTTTTTTCAGCTTGCAAGTACATTGTTTTTATTAGAGAGTGACTTTTATTTGTATTCTTTGAGAATTGGGTGCAACTATTATTCAAGGATGATTATGAATGGAATAAATCCAACAACTTTTTTCACTTTATTACTATTCATGCAACAATTCAACATTCAATACAGTTACACTTTATTTCAACATAACAATGTTGAATAGATTATGTAATTTTTCAGTTTAAAATAAGCCTTATCTTTCTCCAATTGTCTTACTATTAGTATGTGATGGTTATTAGAATAAATATGGTATTTGAAAAGTATACATTAAACCTTTTCAAAATACATTATTCTCAGAACATTGAAAAAATACTATAACAGCTATATATAAATCATAAATATACATATTTAAATATGTTAAAATATCAAAAATTATTTAAAATTCCTAAATTCTGATTAGAATTCCAAAAGTTTATTCTTAGTTTTACAAAACTTAAAAGATATTCACAACATATTCTCCTAATTACAACTTTACTAATAAGTTTACATTAAAATTCCCAATAACTTATTTCAAAACTTAACTGCTAAAATCATTTTTGTACTTATAAATTACAGCCAATATTAGATTTTAAAAAGAATGAGTAAATTGGTGTCTAAGTGGAAAATTTTGAAAGGACATAATTTGTCAATATTTGTCAAAATCAGTGAAGGATCTACTATGAAGTTAATATCATATAAGTTTCAGGACTTATAATCCTGGAGAGACCTTGAAGCAACTTTTTTAATGAGTGAGTTTTTCAACAAAAACAATGGAGATTTTTTAAGTGTTTGCTGTTAGAATAATACTATTTTAGTCATAGAATCATAAGCCAGTGGATTGAAGTACAGTAGAGCATCGATTATCCGACTCAATTAAGGGACTGGGGTTGGTCGGATAACTGAAAAAACGAATAACCGAAAAGTATGAAAAAATACATTACTAGTATAGTATATTATTATATCTCATGTAATTAGTATATCGCTATTAACCTCTTCGCGTTGAATTTTCATCGATGTATAGCCTAACAAAAATTTTTTTAAATGATAATCGTCGCTATTGTGTCATTAAAAATTATTTTAAAATTATTTTATTGCTTACAAAACAAACAACCACTCATAATTAGAAAATTAAGCCTCGTTTAAATACTGGCATCCCTTTCATGATCGAGCCAGTGTTGCCAGCTAAAACACCAAAAATTTAACGAAAATAATATTAAAGTAGCCAAGACATAGCCAAATATTATAGCGCCGAATCACCAGCGGACATTTGAATTTGCTGACTAGAATGCGATCGGTTAACCGATGTGACAGTTGATCGGGGGTCAGATAATCGATGCTCTACTGTACTAAATATTGGCCTTATATGTTCTAATACTCATTTCATATAGTTTCAAAATGTTCCTATAATTGGTCAAATTTCAAAATTTTCTCAACGGTTTGCAGTGCCCAAACCCCCAGATGTTGGTACACAATTTAATTGTTCTATTGCTCAGACCTAGCTAGAGTCAATCAGAACCATAAAAAGACATCTGAATTCTCAATTCAGGCTGCATTCATCTCACTTGTGAATTTTAACACCAAAAATCAGATTTTCACTTCTTTATCCTAACATGCCACCCTCTGATGACCTTCTAACTCTAATAGAGAATGAACTAATACTTATAAACAAAGTGTTTATAATTTTTCTCGCTGGTTTAACAAGGTCTTTTGTAATGTTTATTATTGTCTAATACTAACCAGTTGTAAAGTAGCAGTTGTTAACTGAACTAATATTTTTTCTGTTCATTGATGTTAGGTAACATAACTTTTATTCCTCCAATGTGATTTTCTTTTTCTTCATTTTTAGCAAAGTTTTGATTATATCTTTGCTAGTGTTTAGTGTTAAAGAACTGTAAGTATAGGCTTATCATGGATGATATTTTTAAATGTATATTTCTGCTAGATTCATTAGCCAGTAACTAGTGCTTCAGTTCACTCCATCCCTCTACCCTATTCTTTGCCATTTGGATCTTCAGGTCCTTGTAAGGACAGCACTGCCCTTTGGACTTTGTTGGATGTTACCATATTGTTGATGGTTGCAAAAGTGTTCCTGTAACAGTCAGGATCTTCAGGATACCAAAAAATATAGGTCTGCCACTGTTCAAAATTATAAGAATTTTAAAAATAAAAATTTATTTGAAACTCTACATANGTTTTCTTTTTCAACTGTTATGAAAACATCAAGATAACTGTCACTCCAGATTATACTGCAATTATAACAGCATTACTATAGAATCTAATATTTCAAAGTGCATGAGGCACATTAATGACTGTTTTGTACTCTGTCTATGCAAATTATAGCGTAGAATAAAAAATATATTATTATTGGATATAGATACTTTTTGATTTAAACTTAATAAAATGCATTAAAATTAATTTTAAAAACTGTTCATGACTTTATAAACATTCTATAATCATAATTTAAAAGTTGTTTTCATATTAATTCTTTTGTTTCACTTCACTCTTAAAGATTATTTAATTCATTTGATAAAATGCCATCACACATTACACAAAAGAAAATGAAAATGCTATAATTGTGAATTTAAGTTTTATTGTCAAATTTTAATATCACAAAAGTGTATCATTGGCAATTTTCAAAATATATTGTGTACGAAAAAATTGTTAATATTTTGCATACTTGAATGAGATTCAAAACTTTTTAAATTAGGAAATAGCTTCCTAAATTAGTAGTCTGCCTACCGTATTATTGTGTATTCTTTAAAAACAATTCAAATCATAAACTTTTATAAAATTTATTAAATATAATTCAATGGGTGAAAATCATTTAAATTAGAAATTTAAACTATGAAAATAAAATAAATCCATTTTTTTTATAAATACATCTAAACAGTTTTCAATAAATCTGAGAAAGAATTAACCATAGTATTTCAACTGTTTTATAAGCTTTATATAATTGAATTTAATAATCTGGACATATAGACAAAAACTTTTTTTATTACATAATCTTAGATAATTTTATCATATTTATCAACATCAGAAAACAATGTAAAACAAAACAAAGTATTACAACAAGTTTAAACAAATATACAGATGATAAATGAAAGTAACTTTTTTATTAATACAATTATTCTGTTCATGTTTTAAGTATGAATTCTTTTATTTACATTAATTTAAATATTTTTAAAGTTTTAAACTCCAACATCAAAAGTCTCTATAATGAATTTTTGTAAAAATTGTATAAATCATTTTAAACTTATGTTATTGGGGTTTAAAAATCTGAAAATATTCTTATTATTGTAAATTAAAAAGATTACTGTGTAACTAAGGTTGTGAATAGTACTTATTTTAAATGCCATAAATTTTTAATATTGTAATTCTTAGAAGTTTACCAGACTTCAACACAATCTAAGAAATAAAAAAAAAAAACAAAAAAAATTTATAAAATAAACAAATACAAACACACATTTATTTTGAAATACATTTTTGCATAATTTAATGATAAATAGCAGCTTGTGAGTGTGTTTTAATTTCGGCCAATATAGTTTATCATTATAAATTATATTATATTTTCTTCATTCCCAACAAAAAATATTTAACAACTGAACAAAATATTAAATTAAAATATATTATTCAATAAAAAAAAATATCAATAATAAAAGTACAATATAAAATAAGCTAAATAACAAAATTTCATTCATATTTAATTTCTTATGTTTCTCCATTGCCAAATTTAAATCTAAAAATTGTAATTTCCAATCAAATTTTACTATTATTTCTAATTTTGAAAATAACAAAAAAATAATATTTAAACAGCTTATTTAATAGATTTTATCATTAAAAGAGATNACACAAAAGAAAATGAAAATGCTATAATTGTGAATTTAAGTTTTATTGTCAAATTTTAATATCACAAAAGTGTATCATTGGCAATTTTCAAAATATATTGTGTACGAAAAAATTGTTAATATTTTGCATACTTGAATGAGATTCAAAACTTTTTAAATTAGGAAATAGCTTCCTAAATTAGTAGTCTGCCTACCGTATTATTGTGTATTCTTTAAAAACAATTCAAATCATAAACTTTTATAAAATTTATTAAATATAATTCAATGGGTGAAAATCATTTAAATTAGAAATTTAAACTATGAAAATAAAATAAATCCATTTTTTTTATAAATACATCTAAACAGTTTTCAATAAATCTGAGAAAGAATTAACCATAGTATTTCAACTGTTTTATAAGCTTTATATAATTGAATTTAATAATCTGGACATATAGACAAAAACTTTTTTTATTACATAATCTTAGATAATTTTATCATATTTATCAACATCAGAAAACAATGTAAAACAAAACAAAGTATTACAACAAGTTTAAACAAATATACAGATGATAAATGAAAGTAACTTTTTTATTAATACAATTATTCTGTTCATGTTTTAAGTATGAATTCTTTTATTTACATTAATTTAAATATTTTTAAAGTTTTAAACTCCAACATCAAAAGTCTCTATAATGAATTTTTGTAAAAATTGTATAAATCATTTTAAACTTATGTTATTGGGGTTTAAAAATCTGAAAATATTCTTATTATTGTAAATTAAAAAGATTACTGTGTAACTAAGGTTGTGAATAGTACTTATTTTAAATGCCATAAATTTTTAATATTGTAATTCTTAGAAGTTTACCAGACTTCAACACAATCTAAGAAATAAAAAAAAAAACAAAAAAAATTTATAAAATAAACAAATACAAACACACATTTATTTTGAAATACATTTTTGCATAATTTAATGATAAATAGCAGCTTGTGAGTGTGTTTTAATTTCGGCCAATATAGTTTATCATTATAAATTATATTATATTTTCTTCATTCCCAACAAAAAATATTTAACAACTGAACAAAATATTAAATTAAAATATATTATTCAATAAAAAAAAATATCAATAATAAAAGTACAATATAAAATAAGCTAAATAACAAAATTTCATTCATATTTAATTTCTTATGTTTCTCCATTGCCAAATTTAAATCTAAAAATTGTAATTTCCAATCAAATTTTACTATTATTTCTAATTTTGAAAATAACAAAAAAATAATATTTAAACAGCTTATTTAATAGATTTTATCATTAAAAGAGATTATGTCTGCAATTCAATAAATTTGTTAATATTGATTATTAAAGAAATATGAGCATTTAGTATATTTAAATATGGAAATAAAGTAAAACTTGTAAAAACATCTGAATATTTTTTCCATTTTATTCAGGTTGTTTTGGACAGTTTTACTATATTTCTATTAATTAAGCAAAATTCATTAACCTTAGTAAATGCATTAATATAGTATGGTAAAAATATAATTTAAACAATCTCAAACAATTTCTGTTTCTGTTTTGTGCAAACAAATAGTCCCTAAACTGATTTAAAAAACTAATTATGTGATTTCTGAATTATACAAAATGTAATAGAAAATAAGTTATTAAAAACGGAAATATTTTTAAGCTTTCAGAAGAATAAACTATTAAAATAATTACAATATTAAAAAAAATGAAAGCATTTATAAAATTTTTTAACGTCACTTAATAAAATGACTAGAATAAAATAAAATTAGGAAAATTCTACTAATCAATTTCAGAGAATATAAAAAGCTTAATGTCATTGGTAGTGTATTTATTCCTTCCATCACAGTATTATTAATAATTTTAATGAGTCAAATAGCATTGAATTTTTGTTTTGTAAAAACTTAATTTAAAAATATTTCACATAAACTTTGACTATGTTTTATTTTTATTAATAACTTTTATCAATTTGATAATGTTTGAGTAAAATCAGAAACTGTTATTTGCAAATGAACCTAAATTTATTTCAATAATACATATTATTTAAATGATTATTGAAATGTAATTAATTCCATTTGCTATCTGCATTTTTCAGATCAGCAAAATGAAGAAATGCTTGTACTAAATTTTGGTGCTATTCTTTTCTATACTATAACTGTTTATTTACAGCCTCATTAACACATTCATCTTTAAAATTAAAAATATACTATATTTCTTCCAAATCTGAATTTATAAAACAGTCTAAAATAATAGAAGTATCGTCTGCATATTTCTGCATTAAATGATTTTCAACCCAGAATTTAAATAAATAAACAGCATTACTATAGAATCTAATATTTCAAAGTGCATGAGGCACATTAATGACTGTTTTGTACTCTGTCTATGCAAATTATAGCGTAGAATAAANTGTACAGAAATAAAATCTCAGACATAAAATTTCATCATTTGGAATTATAGTCTAACTTACAGTTGTATCTATAATTTAAGAATTTTCATTTAGAAAAAGGTCTATATACAAAAAATTCTGATAGGTTATTCTCTATGTCAAATATTTTATATTGAAAATTTATGGGTATCAGTTGCTCTTTTTAATCTGCTTAATTTTTCTGTGATTATTATTTTATTATTATTGTGAATTTATAATAGATTGTATGGATAGTTTAAATTATTAAAATACTGTATTAGAAATTTTATTTAAAAGTATAAAAATTATTTTTCCATTAAAAAGAAATGTTAAAAATTTAATTACAAAATGTTTAGATTGACTGAATTTAAACAGATCTATAAAGTTAAAATTATATTTAATTAGATAATAGCTTTAGATCCAAAATATAATTTAGAAAATCAAAAATATTAAAAATGTAGGTTAGAAACAACAAAATTAATTTTATATTTCAAGGTAAGTTTAAAAGCTGTCAAAAATGTTTAATTCCACTGTTTTTGATATGATTTTATTAAAAATAATCAACATTTTAATTTGACACAAAAATTGAGAGACTAAAAATTGCAACTACTTTTCTAAAAGCCCAGATTTAAAATCTTTGGTCAGATCTGGCCAAATAAATAATGAATATAGCTCATACATACAACATATATATCATCCATGCTAATCACACAGTAATTAATTTTAGCTTTATTTTAGCTGCCAATTTGATATGGCAAATATACTATAGTAAGTAAAGAAATTAATTTTAATGCATTTATTTGAAAGAAATGGATTCACTTATGTAATCATATATTAAAAAATATCATAGTATTAAAGAATTATTCAATCTTACTAATTCAATTTAAAATGCTTCTTAAGAGATAAATTTAAAATAGAATAAAGATATAGAAATTATATTTGTTTGATATTAAAACTATATCTGGAATTTTGTTTCAGATTAATAATCTGCATTCATACATTACAATTGACTTACAAAATCTCTTCTACATACAAAACACTGTGCAACAGGAAGGTTGACAAATGCCTATTCCTTTTCTTTTTAAACTGGAATATTTGACAAAGAGTAACCAAGATTTTTCACATAATACCAATAAGTAAAATTATGGCTAAAAGACTATGTCGTTTTATCACAATTTTTGGTTTTATCCCACTTTTGGCAAAACTCTAACCCCCCATTTTTTTTACAATATCACAACAAAATCACTTTGAATTACATATGCACAACAGTATGTGAACTGCTTCATTTCATACTACAAATGACTTCATGACACTTACAGGGAGAAAAAGATACAAGGGGAAAGTTGTTACTGCCTTGTCAAGTTTTGTATGGCAGCAACATTCATCACAGCATTCCACCTATTGCAACTATGTCCCAAAGGGCATAGACAATCTAAATGTGTATGCTGGTATCAGCATAGAGTTACTCATTTGGAGTAACTGATCACAGCAGCATACATTGTCCATGGCATATAGACAAAATTTACCGAATACATATTGCAACTTTTTTATTTTGGTATTGTGGCCACAAATTCGCTGCTGTTGATACACTAATGAAACTATTTTGATGCAGCTATTGTGATCACTGATTAAATCAGTTTTGAAGTACTGTATATTTCTGGATCATGCATATTCTATGAGCATTTCATCTGTATATGGAGCGTTAATGTATCACGACATTTTAGGGGAATATAGATTACCACAATCTTGTATACATATATCTAACATATAGTATCTAGAAGAGATGATACTATTTGTATTCTAATGCATTGCCTATATACTACTATGACAGCAAAATTCACATTTACAATTTTTATCCTTTCTGTTAGCAAGCACCACAATAAGTGATCTATCAATGACCACAACTTGCTTCTGCAGAAAAAAGTTTTAAGCTTCTGATAACACAGATTATGCAGATGGATCAAAAAATGTATCTATTGTTTTATCTTGTATAATGGATTTATCATTAAAAAAAGTAAACATTTAAATTAAAATTCACAAACCTCACTGAAAGTTGACAGCAACAGCAATCTTGGAGCAAACAGTTTTGCATTATTGGCCACTATGCAGTCATTGCAACTGCAATAGCGATCACATATATAAAACAAGAAAAGAATCACAGACTTTTTCTTACCACATTTGTGGTCTCAGTCATATTGTAATCATTGTAATCTGATTCACTAAAAAGCTTAGAAATTGCACATGAACTCTACATTTTATGACTTCAATTATGGAATGAATAGCATGTACACAATGTTTGCAGACACTGCACAAACAACTAAAATAATATGGGATCCGATGTAAGAATATTGATGAAGGTGAAAAGCTGTAGACACAAAGGCTGCAGGATTCAATATCACTCAACTGTGCAATTTTCTTCAACTTGCAACAAACAAAAACAGAGGGAACACCAACTGCAACAGCTGTTTGTATTATTTTATTGACTATAATTGCAAAGTGGCTTTTCTATAAAGTGAAAAAATGATTTATTCCATTTTAAAACCAATGGTTGGTGATGGTGGTTCTTGTTTTATTAATCCCTTTTGAGAAAAAGCTAAGAGTGCATTTAAACTGTTTTCAGATCCCTTATTTGTATCACTTTGTGAATTATCATTAGATTTATCACTATTGCCTGTACCATGTTGAAGGCCACTGGTGCCATTTGTGATGGGCACTGTCATTATGTCCACGTGAGAGGCACTGTTATTTTCTGATGGCCCATTTACAGACATTGGACTTCGACCGTTCTGAGCTGATGGTGTTGGAGGACCACTACTGACTAAGCCAGTAGCAGGCATTGATGCACTGCAAGAAGTGGGAGTATGAATAGCATTTGTTGCTGAAGCTGTGGATATTGAATAATCCCTGTCTAATTTTGGTGGTCTACCGCGAGGACGACCTTCTGGTTTGGGAGGAGGAATATGAATATTGGTATCGTCTCTAATTTGATTAGCCAATTCTTTAACTACACGTAGTCCTTCATCAATAAGAGTTTCTTGTACTAACTGTTTTGTAATTTGGGCACTGGTCTTTTTTCCTTGAACTGCTTTCATAGAAGAAAATACATCTGAAGATTGCTGACACTGACTCGAATCTTGTGATGGTGAATCATTAGCATCATGATTTAAAGTGGGAGATGATGTTGTACTATATGCTGAAAATTGTGAATCTGAAAAAGAAAAAGAAAATAGCAATACTACATAAGATTCTATTATAATTTCTGAAAATTTTATGCTTAATAATAAAAATAGATATGTTAATTAGAAATGGAACACAACAAATATTTGTAAGTTGTAAATATAAGAATTTATACTCTCATTATACAGCAAAAGGTTTGTGAAGTATTGATGTTTAACAGGCAGTAAAATAAAGTTATTTGATTTTGTTTTAAAAATACACAACAGTTATCTCAAAGATACTGATTCAGCATTCTCTACATAATCAATCATCTATTAAAAATGGTTAAAATTATCAACTTTTAAAAGTTCTAATCTACTAAAACAACTTCCAAAAAGTTAACACTGTATTTATTCTAATAAACACACACTGTCTTAACTTTTTTCAGCTTGCAAGTACATTGTTTTTATTAGAGAGTGACTTTTATTTGTATTCTTTGAGAATTGGGTGCAACTATTATTCAAGGATGATTATGAATGGAATAAATCCAACAACTTTTTTCACTTTATTACTATTCATGCAACAATTCAACATTCAATACAGTTACACTTTATTTCAACATAACAATGTTGAATAGATTATGTAATTTTTCAGTTTAAAATAAGCCTTATCTTTCTCCAATTGTCTTACTATTAGTATGTGATGGTTATTAGAATAAATATGGTATTTGAAAAGTATACATTAAACCTTTTCAAAATACATTATTCTCAGAACATTGAAAAAATACTATAACAGCTATATATAAATCATAAATATACATATTTAAATATGTTAAAATATCAAAAATTATTTAAAATTCCTAAATTCTGATTAGAATTCCAAAAGTTTATTCTTAGTTTTACAAAACTTAAAAGATATTCACAACATATTCTCCTAATTACAACTTTACTAATAAGTTTACAATAAATTCCCAATAACTTATTTCAAAACTTAACTGCTAAAATCATTTTTGTACTTATAAATTACAGCCAATATTAGATTTTAAAAAGAATGACTAAATTGGTGTCTAAGTGGAAAATTTTGAAAGGACATAATTTGTCAATATTTGTCAAAATCAGTGAAGGATCTACTATGAAGTTAATATCATATAAGTTTCAGGACTTATAATCCTGGAGAGACCTTGAAGCAACTTTTTTAATGAGTGAGTTTTTCAACAAAAACAATGGAGATTTTTTAAGTGTTTGCTGTTAGAATAATACTATTTTAGTCATAGAATCATAAGCCAGTGGATTGAAGTACAGTAGAGCATCGATTATCCGACTCAATTAAGGGACTGGGGTTGGTCGGATAACTGAAAAAACGAATAACCGAAAAGTATGAAAAAATACATTACTAGTATAGTATATTATTATATCTCATGTAATTAGTATATCGCTATTAACCTCTTCGCGTTGAATTTTCATCGATGTATAGCCTAACAAAAATTTTTTTAAATGATAATCGTCGCTATTGTGTCATTAAAAATTATTTTAAAATTATTTTATTGCTTACAAAACAAACAACCACTCATAATTAGAAAATTAAGCCTCGTTTAAATACTGGCATCCCTTTCATGATCGAGCCAGTGTTGCCAGCTAAAACACCAAAAATAATATTAAAGTAGCCAAGACATAGCCAAATATTATAGCGCCGAATCACCAGCGGACATTTGAATTTGCTGACTAGAATGCGATCGGTTAACCGATGTGACAGTTGATCGGGGGTCAGATAATCGATGCTCTACTGTACTAAATATTGGCCTTATATGTTCTAATACTCATTTCATATAGTTTCAAAATGTTCCTATAATTGGTCAAATTTCAAAATTTTCTCAACGGTTTGCAGTGCCCAAACCCCCAGATGTTGGTACACAATTTAATTGTTCTATTGCTCAGACCTAGCTAGAGTCAATCAGAACCATAAAAAGACATCTGAATTCTCAATTCAGGCTGCATTCATCTCACTTGTGAATTTTAACACCAAAAATCAGATTTTCACTTCTTTATCCTAACATGCCACCCTCTGATGACCTTCTAACTCTAATAGAGAATGAACTAATACTTATAAACAAAGTGTTTATAATTTTTCTCGCTGGTTTAACAAGGTCTTTTGTAATGTTTATTATTGTCTAATACTAACCAGTTGTAAAGTAGCAGTTGTTAACTGAACTAATATTTTTTCTGTTCATTGATGTTAGGTAACATAACTTTTATTCCTCCAATGTGATTTTCTTTTTCTTCATTTTTAGCAAAGTTTTGATTATATCTTTGCTAGTGTTTAGTGTTAAAGAACTGTAAGTATAGGCTTATCATGGATGATATTTTTAAATGTATATTTCTGCTAGATTCATTAGCCAGTAACTAGTGCTTCAGTTCACTCCATCCCTCTACCCTATTCTTTGCCATTTGGATCTTCAGGTCCTTGTAAGGACAGCACTGCCCTTTGGACTTTGTTGGATGTTACCATATTGTTGATGGTTGCAAAAGTGTTCCTGTAACAGTCAGGATCTTCAGGATACCAAAAAATATAGGTCTGCCACTGTTCAAAATTATAAGAATTTTAAAAATAAAAATTTATTTGAAACTCTACATATATGGAATGTCAACAAAATTTAAAACAAGACCACTGTATACTTTTTCTTTGAATTTTTTAAAATCCATTAAAAATAAATTATCAATTATAGAAGAAAGCAATGTATTCCTATTTTTACAATGGAAAAATTATTGAATTTTCTTTCAGGAAAAGTAATTCATAATTGCAAAATATAATTGCAAAGTGCAATTATATTTTGCACTTTGCAATTATATTTTAATTAATGCACTTTGCAATTATATTAAAATAATTAATTAAAAATAAAATAAATAAATACATAAATGAAATATTTGTTTTAGTCTTTGGTATCACTGTTCATTGCATTGAGAAGTTACTGTAAAATATTAAAGTAAAATATTAAAGATTTTATCAAGTTATTCTCATTACAGAATCAAGCAGTTAATAATAATATGATTATGAGACAAACATGATTATGGAAACCTATTTCTCTTTTAAGTTTGAGATTAGGTTATATATATTTCTGTGCATATTTATAATATATTTATATTATAAAACTTCATTACATATAAATGAAATAAAATTTCAGAATATCTCACAAAATTATAGGTAATTTAATAACTTATAATATATAATTTAAACAATCCAACTGGCTTTTTATTAACAGATAAAATAGTTAAAATCACTCTCTCATATTTTAAAATAAGAGAATGATTTATGCACTTTGTTCTTCAAAGTAAAATTTAGGTAGATTCAGATACAATATGTCAATAATATGCTTATATTTTAGAAAAGCTAAAAATGTATAAAAAATTTTAATAAAATCATTAATATCAATATTATAATGTAGCAAATAATTTAAAATTTTGCCAAATAAAAACTTTAGCCAAGATTGCACTAAAGAAAAAGGTTAGGGATTAATTGTTTCCATTACTATGTTAATAAAACAGTATATTTATTTTGTATTCATTCAGTTCTTTCTTAGTCTACTGTATTGTGTTATTCCATATACCTATATTGTAAAAATTAATCAACTATGTTATAAAAAAAATAAAATGTTTTTCTAAACCTTTTTAAAATCCTGTGCACAGGGATGCCATGCCAGACTAACAGAAATATCAGGTTTCAATCTACTCCTTAGATGTCAAAACTAAGAATTTAGGTAATGAATTACATACATACATATCCTAATGCTAATAATCCGAAAAGAATGAGCAGCAGGCAAAAGAACACTACAATCTTAGATAATGAATTACATACAGAAAATATATTATCAATAATAACGTAGATATTAGTCAATTAATACATTGCTACATATACTGTATTTCAAATGTACAATATTAAATATCATTGAATAAGTTTACTTAGGCAATTTAATTTGTCCCAATCATTCAGAGATATTCAATCATAGAAATAAATCTCAGAATGAATCAGAATGATTTACATAAAAGAAAATATGAAAGCTACCATCACCTGCCATTTATACAACATGAAGCATAAAATGATTAAAAACTTTTAAAATAAAAAACTTTTAAAATAAAAAACTCTTCAAACCTTTAACCGGAGTGCTTCTATTTTTAGAATTGCGAACGTTTTCGTTGCCCCTCCTGGGCACTTCTTCAGGCTATAACGAATGGGCCTTTAATATTCAAATAAACATTCGATAAGAATTCGGAAGAGATTCATATCCTAGAATATCTAGGATAGAATTCGGAAGAGATTCATATCGAATGTTTATTTAAATATTAAAGGCCCATTTGTTATAGCCTGAAGAAGTGCCCAGGAGGGGCGACGAAAACGTTCGCAATTCTAAAAGTAGAAGCACTCCAGTTAAAGGTTTGAAGAGTTTTTTATTTTATTTTATTTAAACACCAGTGTGTAGAGAGATTGTAAAAACTTTTAAATTAATTTATGAATTCTAAAACATACCATGAAAATATAAAATATGCATATTTTAAAACTGACAATTCAACATATAAAATGAATTAGAAAAATCAGAAATTTGTCATCATTTGATTCAATCATAACACAAAACAACTATTAATCTTAACACTGTATTGAGTGACAACAATCTACAAAACCTTTTTATAACAGTGTTGTGTCCTATAGGAAACAACGCTGTTATAAAAAGGTTTTGTAAATTGTGATTCAATCATTTGACTAAAATATCTAAAAATTTCTATAGAATTACTATTTAAATATTTATAGTTTCTGTGATTATAATATTAAAAACAGATTCAGAAAATACATTATTATTATGTGCATATATATAAACTAATGTAATTCGAAATAAAAACTAATATTAACTGGTAACCTGATAAACAAGTATCATGGCAATCCTGCTTTACTAGTGCAGGAACTGGTATAATAGTTTAAAATTTGAAAATAAATAATATTTTTCAAAGTATTTCCACATGCCATGTTTAATATAATATTTATAGTAATTTTTTCAAGAAAGCAATATTTCATATTAAGCAAAATGCATATATGATTTTAAGACATACATTTGCCATCTGAATGCAAACCTGCAATTTAAAAAAACATTTTCATGAATTTACGATATGCATTTTAGTCAAATCATCATCAGAGTTTACAATTATGTTCCAAGATTTAGTATATCATATAAAATTATATAATAGAAACTTTCAAATTACATCAAATAAATGTATAATATAAACATTATCTGAAACAACTTGAAAACTTTTTTCAATGTAATTTAAAACCTTATCTCATATATTAACCTTGAACTGGATTATTGTAAAATACATATAGACAAAAATCTATTCTAGCAACTATTTTTTAATTTATCTAATGCTTTTGGCTATCTGTGTAGACATCTTCAGGATCAAATACTTTAGAACATAATATTTAAACTTTAAAGAATTCTATTCAAAACAAGAATTATTAAATACATAAAATTGATAAATTGAGAATACAAGTAAAAGTGTACAACACTGATGAAAGTATACAGATTAAAATAATTAATTAAAAATAAAAATAAAATAAATAAATACATAAATGAAATATTTGTTTTAGTCTTTGGTATCACTGTTCATTGCATTGAGAAGTTACTGTACTTCCAAGCTTCTGATAAACAAGTGGCATCTTTATAGTTTATGCATGAATTCTTAACACTGCTTATATATTTTACCTGCTTGTTGATCCCCTATTGTTTTTACAGGCTTAGCTTCATTAAAGTTTGGTATATTGTCTGGAACAGTGGCCATTATAGCTAAGACAGTTCTGTTTTTGCCTTTACGTAGGTCATATTAATTCTATTTAAATCTTGTAGGGAGGTTTCTGAATATGTATCCTATGTATTTGCTTGTTTTGTTTTCAAGACCTAGATTAACCAGCATCTTTTGTATCCCAGGGGTTGTCAGGATCTATTGGGTCTTTGTCATTATGTAAACAGCTATAAATAGTTTTGCTGCATTTATATGTGATACTTCTGCTGTTTGATCTAATGCTTTTTCTATAAATGTTATCTAAATCATTTATTATTTTATTTTTTATTTTTTATTAATTTATTTATTTTATTCTGTATACTTTCATCAGTGTTGTACAATTTTACTTGTATTCTCAATTTACCAATTTTATGTACAGTCGACCCCCCTATAACACAGGTTCCTATAGTTCAGATTCCTATATCACGGCGAAAAAATTGCGACAGTATTCGTACAAACATGCTAAAAAAACTCTTATAATTCGGTAAAACGTCATCATCGACTCGTGTCACGACAGGATTACACAAACCATTGAGTTTAAATGAGCTGCAGACCAACCAAAAACCATTTATTATTTAACATCCATAAAAATTATATTTATATTAATGATATCTCTAAAGCTCAGCAAATTTTTTGCAAAAAAAATAATTTATCGGGAAGCACACGAGTGCCATTCGATGACAATCTCCATGACAAAAACAAGCTTAAGCAATGACGTAATTGAACGGTGACCACACAGTAAGTAATCCTACAATTTTTTGTTTATAGCATAGTTTATATGGATTATTCCCAAAAAATTATACATATTTTGGAAATTTTGAGTCAAATTAGTCTAGAATCAATTAATTTTATGGAAGAAACCTTTCAAACAGCCGTAGTCCATAAACTGCATACGTGCCAGGCTGTGATTGGCTGGACTCCTAGAAGCTGGATTCATAAAAAGAGGAACATATCTACCATGTTATGGGGGGGT
>NW_019386955.1:369957-482237 GCF_000671375.1 Centruroides sculpturatus | reverse complement strand
TGTGTCATCGATCTATAATATAAACATATATTTCAAAGAAACAAACTGAACAAGATATTCAAAAATTTAAAACCAATTTGATGATTTATAAATCATTATCTCTGAGTTACATTCACAGATGATTGTGCTTATTAACAATTATTATACATACCTAAAAATATCTGTAAATGATGTGAATGATTACAAAACTGTTTATTAAAAATAATAGTGATACAAAAATCAAACATATGATGTTATAGGGAACAGTTTATTGAGTTTTTTCACATTTTATGAAATTCAATATTGTGTTATTTGCTGTTCTGCACACATCAGGACAATAAATGTTTATCTTGTTGAATCTGATAATGGTTAACAAGTTGGAATTATAACACCGGCTTCAACTATTTGAAACAATCTAATGGTTTCAATATAATAGAATTTACTATATGTCTATACATCTTCAATATCATAAGTGACAATATTATTCAATAAACAGTTACCTGAATAATGAATAGCCAAGACGACTCATTTCCTGGACTCCAAGATCTTCAGGTCTAACCCCTTTGTGAAAATTTCAAAAATAAAATTTATTAAAAGGATTAAAAGAAAGATAAGATTTATTATCTGCAAAACAAAAGCCTAAAATATTGGATAACTTGAAGAAATTCAAAGAGACAATGAAATCTTGACTATCAGATAGATGTGAACAGAACAAATATAGCACATATTAAACAGTCATAAAATAAGAAAAATATTAAACTGTTATTTATGTTTTAATTTTTACATATGAACACTTCTTATTTTAGAAAGAACTTGTAATCATTCACGTTTACAGACATTCTTTATTATATCAAAAAAAAAGAAAAGATCAGGCAACCTCATGGATGGAGCTAAATATATGAGGAAGCTAACAATCTGCAATCCAGTTCATATGCCCCTTCCATGAAAACGAAATATTTTGTATGCTCTAAACATCAAATTGAGAATAAATAATGCCATTAAATGGTTTTCAACAGTTGCTCCATAATCACTAATGTTTAATTAATTATCAATTTGCAATTTATAGTATTATGACATTTATTTTAGTAGCAGTTATGAAATTTAAAGTAACTGAACTCAGATTTTCCAAAATATATAAATTATAGAGTCTGTAAAAAAAAAAGTTAAAGTTCCTAACCTGTCTAAGAAGTTTTGAATCACATTTCTAAGTATTTTGAAGTAGTCAACTAATTCTAATTATTTAATTTCATATGAAATGATAACATTATCTCAAGACCAAACGTGCCCAAATTAATTAAATTCTATAAAAAAAAATATTGGTAAATTTTTCAAGTTAATTATTTTATTAAATTGTAACTTCAAAATTTTTAAATTTAGATTTAACAAAAAATTAATTTACTGGATGCTTAGATTAGAATACTTTTAATTAGGATAAATGTTTTCAGAAATTCAACATTCCATCTTCAGATCCACCATAGATAAATTTTTAAGTTAAAAAATAAAATACTAGCAGTTCAGTATACCAAACAGCATATGCCATTCTCTTGAGAGCTGCTTAATATTCTATCTTTTAATTTAAAAAAAATTTGTTTATGGTTTATCTGAAGAGACATTGAAATTCTGAAAATGTTTTAATTCAGACTTCTAGAAAGTATAAACTGATTTATTTTCTGTATGGTTACAATATCAATAGAACTGTTAATGTCTGTAATTAGATTTAATGAATTTTTTCAATGATATTATTGAATAAAAACAGCAGTTTTATTAAATTAATCCCAAATAATATTCTTGCAATGTACTGTACCATCAATGATTAGATGAATATTTGATAGTTTATTTTGCATCTTTAAAACTTGTCTTCATATTTCAAAAAATTCAACAATTTAATTTTTGTTTTAAAGCAATTTTTAATATTTTTATCTCTGAATAACTTTGTCATGGCAATTAATTTTTTAATTTTTACATTTTAATTGCAATCTTTTTTCTTTGCATATATAATTTATGTATACAGTATTCTTTGCTGTTGAAAACTACTCCATATTTTTATGTTTTATTTTAAAGGCATCAATTGATGTGATATATCTAATTTTTTCTTTCAATTTTTTAAACCGTTGAAATTAAATTCAACAAAAGTGCTTAAATATTTTGTATGAAAGTATTAAATTAAATTAAATCTTTAAATATTCAACTTCATATTTAATTCTAAAATACTAATTTTATATATTTTTTTCTATAAAGTAACTGGTATATTTTTTATTTGTTAGTAAATTATCAGTGATATTAATTTGGTGACAAAAAATGAATATATAAATTTCTCTAAAAGACTTATTTTTGAAAATCTAATATCAAAATAATTCTAAAATTATATCAGAATTAATAATTAGATTGATGTAGAAGGTTTCTTCAAGTCAACCAACCATATTTTCAAATGAACTTATTTCCAATTCTGGTCACTCAAAATTTTATCATAAATCTTATTGCATTGTAAATTGCAGTTTTGTTTTATAATTAGCATTCCTTTCATGACTTCAATATTTAATTTTAACTTCTCTTTTGACCACAGGAAATTCACAAGTGAAAATATTCTTTCTACAGAAGCTATAGTTTCTGAAAAACAAAGTACTAATTTTATCAAATTATTAAAATCTTGGAATTTGAAATCCCTTTACTGCATTTCATTAAATATTCTGACCTGTCTGTCACCTACTTTATTTTTTCTTCAAATGTTTGACTATTATTGTCTTTATTAGCATCCATTGATTGAATTGTCAAATTTTATATGTTTCTGTTCATGTAATATGCTCCTTAAATTCATTTAAACTATTCTGTAAGCTATATTTTATGCATTTCTTCCTCAGTAGTATCCATTCAAATTTATGACCCTTATCAATGCAAAATAAACATTTCTAACAAATCACAAGTTTGAAATACAAAAAAATGTTTTTATTATACAAACTACAGAGCTAAGATTTTTGATTTTAAAAAAATGGGACAAAATTGAAAATTTTACTAAAATGATGGGATAGTCAGAACAGAAAAAAAAAAACAGTACAGTGATACCCCGAACTTACGCAATAGGTGGGACCGAGCGATAACCACGTAAGTCGAATTCGCGTAAGTCAGGGTATAATTTCGCAATTTGTGTAAAACCCAAGTCGGATGTATGTAAGCTAATAAATGTTCTCGTTAATCTTATCTCGTCTTTTGATTCGTTCACGGTTAGAAGAAATCACCTCATAGAGTCTCTCAAGTCTCCACAGAAATAACAAACACAGAAATAAATAACACAAAATAAATCGTGGCTATGTGTCAATTCCGCACGACACGTCTGAACATGTAAGTCGAACAATAGTGTGGGGGATTGAGTAATCGAGAGTTACTTGCGCTCAAACAAAAGACGAATTGACGAGATTTGAAAATTGCGTAACTCTGGGTTCGCATACGTTGGGGTAGCGTAAGTCGAGGTATTACTGTACTATCTCATTCAAAATGAGATATATGATCAGCTTAATTTTATATTATTTGTTGTTAAAGATGGGACTAAAAACCTTCAGGCAAACAATCCTGGATGAATTACTATTAATTAATAATAATAATTATATATAATTAATAAACCTTCAAATTATATTAAACCAGTTAAAAAATGTGTCATTTTAATGTCAGTGTCAATAAAACTAGAATTTTCTTTAATTGTACAGTACATCATGTTTATTTATTCCTCTTAATGTTATCAGTACAGGTGAATCTTAAAGAGTAAAAAGTTAAAAGTATTGTAAAATATTTAAATACTATTTATATTGATATTTTAAATTTAATTTAAGCTACTATTCAATAGTGTAGTGTTTGGAATAGATATTTCATTTTCAAAAATTCTTTGTAAGACGATTCTGGCCTAAAATAAACCAAAAATGTTTATTTTATGTATGAAGAGTTTTGACTATCTGAGAAAGCAGTTTGGATTTTTATTTTGTATATGAGGAACACACTGTTTTAAGATTTAATTGTTTAAATATAATTACAAAATTTATATAATAAACAATAATGGAAAACAAAAGTACAGTTATAATCATTGTAATATATATTGAGAATTAAATTGTAATTAAATGTTAAATTTAACTGTGTATATGCCGAGGTGGCAATACAGGTTGAAAGGATTGTGGCACGAAAGGAACAGCCATGTACATCTCTCTTGACTCCATGGAGTCAGAGAGTTGTACAAGTGTTCAGCTTGTGTTAATAAAGAGTTATCCACAGTACCGGCCCGAGGCAAGTTTTAGGATGGAGCAAGATCCTATTATGGCACCTGCCCATGCACTCGACCCACCCGCATCTGAACAGATAAGGCCATTCACATACTGGCCACACGCTTGCAATTAAAATATCGAAATGTGAAAAAAATATTTTTTCCTTTAATTTTCTTTACCACTGAGATGTCCCTAGGACTTAGTGCCTGGAGCGGCTGCTTTGTTCGCCCTATGGTAGGGCCGGCTCTGGTTATCCATGTTATCTGGTCAGTCAAGTCATTTATAATACAATCATGCTTATTTTTATTAATCTACAGAAATAATGACATTTTACATGATAAAATCTCTATATGAGCTTTTATCATAAGCTTTTAGCTCTATATCAATTAACATTAAAAACTCCAAATTACACCTTAATCCAGTAAAAAATCTTTTTTGTTCTTTAGGTGTAGCATGGAGTTTTTAATGTTAAATATATCCAGTAATTAAAGTTTGGTTTATATCAATTAACTCCACAAAACAAAAAGCAGAGTGATAAAACAATAAACAGTACATTCTTTTTTAAAATTCTTTTTAAGATTATTTAAATTTAAATAAACATTGTAGAATGTGTTATTACATGCATAGTTTTTATCAATGACATATAAAATAAAAACAATCATTCCAAGGATCAACTATTTTTGCATTTTTTGAATAACTAAGTGAATTAATTGATTTGGCTATGAACAACTTATGTATTACCTTTATTGTAGGATCACCAACTTTGTTTATATTAAATAATTCTTGAAAACTCCATAATCCTGTGTCTACAGGTGTATAGGAACTCTATCTACAATTAGATTATACAAAACATAGAATTTAATTATAATTATTTTTACATATAATATTATATGCATTTTGAACCAACTTTCATTTTACAGCCCCTCATCAGTAATTTGTATTGAATCAACCATCTCCTAAAATATGAAAGTACAGAAATAAACAAAACATGGAATATTTTTAACAATGATAGATTAGGCAAATGATAATCAGAACTGATACCCTAAACCATAGATGTTTCATGCTCAGTTCTATTGTTATTTGCCTAATGTATTGCTGTTAAAAATACTCCATGTTATGTTCAAGTACTTTCATATTTAAGGAGATGGTTGATTCAATAGAAATTACTGATGAGGGGCCATAAAATGAAAGTTTGTCCAAAATGCATATAATATTGTATATAATCAATGAAAATAAATATAATTAAATTCTACATTTTGGATCATTCAATTACGAATAAAATTTCTACGTACCTGCAGATGCAGGATCATGAAATTTTTAAGAATTATTTAATATAGCTCATATAATATTATATTAATATAATAAGCAAAATATTTTCTTGAATAATAAATATATCTTATTTTCATTTACACAACATGCAGGTTATCTGTGTTTAACAGAGATGAAATTTATATGAAAGGACAGCTTATAAGCCAATTTTAAATCACAAATTATAAATTCACACTTATGGAATATCAATTGCTCCATAAGAAGAGTTATTAAGAAGAGTATAAAAGAGTTATGCACGGATGTTATTGCAAATTATATAGACAAAAATATGGCACTCAAAGAAAATCAAAGATCATCTTAAAGCACAGATACACATATCTGAAAAATAATTGCAATCAATAAACAACCTTCTTAATAGAACAATTATAATATTTCATATCAACTTATTACTAGCAATTAATAAAGCAACTGCTGACACACCTGTATTAAAGTCTGCAGTTTATTTGAATCTATGATAAAAGCAATAATTCTACTATGACTGGTATAATAAGTTTAGTATTACAAGCAGATAATAATAGCCGTTAATAAAACTTTGTAATAAAGATCTGTTTTATATTATAAAAATCTTAATGTTCTTTTAGGAAAATAAATTACCCAATTAGCAAGGTTACTAATTTATATCAAGGTTACTGAGAATAATTTTTTACATCTCTAAGAACTGCCATTTTACTTAAAAAAAATGATAATTTCTTAAAATAAGAAAAAATTAATTTTCTTAAAAATTTAAGTATTAATGTGATAAGATTGCTTATTGTTTAAAATCAATTTTTAAGTTTTGAGAAACCCTTTCTATTTGTGAAGATAAAAATATGAATTGTCTATGTCTTAGAAAGAAACTTAATTATTAACAAATAATTTAATATTTAAGTTAAGTCAAAATTAATTGAAATATTAAAATACTTCATATAAAATAATTTCAACTTATGAAGTACCAATATTAGAAAAATACAAAATAATGGAATGTTTTGATTTCTTAAGCCTTTACGCCCCTTTTTTATTTTTTAATTCAACCTACCAACAAAGACTATCTAAATTCTACTCCAACATTCTCTTCTAACATTACAGCATTACAACACAGTAAGAACCTTCCACATTAACTTGCTAAAGTTTAATTGTTGAATAAACATTGATATCTATGATAAGTCTGTTATTGGTTGCATTTCAACCAAATGTTTAATTGATTATCTAATATATATAGACAAAAAGTATTTGATATATGAATATATATCATACTACAGTATATGAATATGAAACTCATGAATATCATGAACATATACAGTATGAATATCAAACTCATCAAAATACACATTTCTGAAATCTATATATATAAAAATGAATGTCTGTCTGTCTGTCTTTCATGCATTACTACATCATTTATTCAATTGCCATGAAACTTTGGGAAGTTGTTTAATACACTCCCATAAAGGTTTCTGGCATAGTACATTTATCCTACAATAGATGGCGTGCGTGAATAGAGCATTTCATTGTGAGCATTTCAACAAAGTTAGGAGTTGAAACTTGAAATTTGGTACACAGTTAGGGTACGTCACGAGAACGCACATTAACAAGAAATTTTTTGAAATCCCCCATGAGGAAAGGGACAGGATTCAACAATGGAAGTGTTAAGAGAAAGCAATGTGCAAGATTTACAGGTGCAGATGCAGTTTTTTGCGTTAAATTGAACATAATTTTAGACCCATCTAAAAATTTTCTAATTAGTCTGGAAACAGGGGAACCTAATTCTTGCATTCTGTGAAAACAGGTAAGATTGGCTGTAATGTAATAATCTTAATCTTCGCTATCATTACTTTTTGCCCAAGCAATGCCAGACTTATCTGATAGTTATATAATAAATTACACTTTCCTTTTCAGAATAATCAAGGATTCATTTATGCTCTATATCATTCTACAGACCTTCCAATCTGCTATGTGGAAAAGGGCTATATCAAGAAAAAACTAGCTGATATCAAATGAAAAGAAGTTGACACTCACAGTAAAATAACTTGTATATTCCTTTATACTTTTATTTCCGGATATGCTGATGACTGTAAAACATAGCTAAAGCATTTCAGAAAGCAAAAAATCCAAAAGGCCAGTGTATAAAAATACTGGTTATGATTGTATTTTAATCACGTCTTCTCAGCTACCTATCTGCTATATCTGTCCTGGCAATCAGACAGATATCTTAGATAATTAGATAGCTAAGATATCTGTCTGTTGTCAGGGATCTGAGTTTGGATCTGATTTGGATCGTCAGAAATTTTTCACATTAGTCTTCATATGTTGAGCCACTCAACCATCTTTCCTTATACTTACATTTGAATGCTTTTTTTTTTCTATAATTCTGTCAATTTGTTGAAGAAAAAGCAGATGAATATATACAAAAGTAGTGGTGTGAGAAATGCCCACTGTTGCCCCTGTGATATTTTAATACTAACATGAGCTTCATTATTTCTTTCAAGTGATATGTTTACATTTTATTTTTACTATTTTTCAATTTGTTATATTTTTATGTTGTTAAATTTTATGTAATTTACTTTAAGTAATTATTAAGGCAATAAAACTTTTGTATATTGTTTATTTCATTAAAGAAATTAAAATTACCCCTAAAGATATGCTCCTAGATTCGTCTTTGAAAGCATACAATTGACAGTCACATTCTATCTTTATGTGAGCTATTGAAATAAAACTTGCATTTTAATGTTTATTAAAAAATATCCTTCATAATTTACATTTCAATATTTGCATTAAATAATATGTTACATGTGGTTATATTTTTAATAAAGAGACAGATTAAAATTATTATAATAGAATATTAGTTAAGATAAAAGTCATAAAATATCAATGCTTTGAAATTTAAACTAATAAAATTACATTACATAAGTCCTCAGCTTACATGGATTTGTAGATATGCAATTGTAAGATTTCAACTTACAACTAACAATGCCACTTAATACATATAGATAGTGAAAAGGATGGTGTAAAGTTTGAGAAAATAAAAATATTTATTTATTAAAATTTTCTTTTCATAAATAGCTTTAATTATCCTCTGAAATGAATATCTATGTTTAAAATGCACCAGGCAATTTACATGGTTTTTCAAATTACATAAAAATATTTGGAACAAATTAACTGGATAAGCTTAAGACTTACCATATTATTAAAATCTATTTTAAAGAAAAAAAAATTCTTAAGATTTACAAAAATTATTCTTTCCTTAAATTATTCATTCATTAATTTGATTAAAATATATAAATTTATCTTAAGTTATTTAAATTCTATACTATATAACAGACATGGGCAAATGTGGCTCTTTTTGAGTTACATGCAGCTCTTGCTGAAAGTGTTAATTTCTGCTTATTATTATTATTTTTACAATTTTATTTCCACAATTTTGTGAAAATATGTTTCTTAAAAAAATTCAATATTTGTTTTATATTATATTTATATTATATANACAAACTTTTTCACATTAATACTATTTAATCATCTCTTTTCGATTCTTAAAGATACCAGTAGTTAATCGTTAATGTAAATTTTTTTTTTACTCGAAAAGTATGCAAAATTAGTAAAACTAGGTTACCTACAGTATGCACTGTCTACTATAAAAATTTTCACATTTTCGGACCATATATGATAATTATTAAAATGTTGTGTATTAAATCTGTTATAAAATTATTACTTTTGTTAATCAAGACTGTAAGAATAAATACCGATATAACCTTTCGAAAAAATTTACTTATTTTTTTTGCAAAAATAAGCAAAGTTTTTAGTTAGTAAAAAAATTTCGAAAAATATGCACGGAAATATGTGATATTGAAGTTACCTTCAATATCACCATATTTCCGAACTTATTATAATTAATATTGGAGAAGTACACAGAAATGTGAACAAAAGCAACATATATTGTTTTAAAGTTGAAATTAAAAGTATAACTATGGTAAAAGTAACATTGCTTCAGTTTACATCTCTAATATAAATAAAATTCTTTATAGAAAAAGCAAAAGCTTATTACATAAGAAAAATTAATTTATTGAATAAAGTGTACACTGTTTTTGACTGAATTTTACAGTTTGTAAAATTCAGTCAAAGACCAGAAATGTACTTAGCTTCCTCCTCATCAGAAATTTACAATATGAATTAGACAACATTAGACTTTTAATATTTTTCTAGAAATGGGCTTATGATGCAGTCTGAGAACTTTTTCCACAGTTTGACCACACAATGATTATATTTATATCTATATACAGTAATACCCCGAACTTAGGCGATAGGTGGGACCGAGCGATGACCGCGTAAGTCGAATTCGTGTAAGTCGGGGTATAATTTCGCAATTAGTGTAAAATCCAAGTTGGATGTATGTAAGCTAATAAATGTTCTCGTTAATCTTATCTTGTCTTTTGATTCGTTCATGGTTATAAGAAATCACCACATAGAGTCTCTCAAGTCTCTGTAGATATAACAAACACAGAAATAAATAACACAAAATAAATTGTAGCTACGTGTCAATTCCGTGCGGCACGTCATGTAGGCTAACAATAGTGTTAATCAAGAGTTGCATGGCACTCAAACAAAAGACGAATCGATGAGATTTGAAAATCGCATAACTCCGGGTTCGCATAAGTTGGGGTAGCGTAAGTTGAGGTATTACTGTATATGATCGAGATGGGTTGATAATAATAATAATAATAATAATAATGATCACAGAGCCCAAACAGTTAGGAGATGAAAGTTGAAATTTGGTACACAGTTATGGTATGTCACGAGAACACACACTAAGAAGGGATTTTTTGAAATTTCCCCTCACGGGGGAGAGGGGGAGGAGGGGAAGATTAAGACTTACCCTGAAGAACTCGGCTTCTATTGTACTATTTTAGATGCAGTTTTTTGCGTTTTTGACTGCATTTTAGTAGGCTACCACTTTCAGTAGGGTACCATGAGGGATGAAAGAAGTGTATTCCTTAACAATGCAAGTGTTAAGAGAAAGCAGTGTGCAAGATTTACAGGAGCAGATGCGGGTTTTTTGCGTTTTTGTGGGAAATCAAACATATTTGTAGACCCATGTAAAAATTTTCTAATTAGTCTGGAAACAGGACCTAATTCTTGCATTCTGTGAAAATGGGTAAGATTGGCTATGATGTAATTATCTTAATCTTCGATATCATTACTTTTTGCCCGAGCAATGCCAGACTTATCTGCTAGTTATATAATAAAATCGCAATACAGAACTGTGGTACAGAATAAAAAAAGTACAGAACTGATGCTCCCATGCATTTTGCAAAACCTACATTGCAGCTCCCACTGAACTCTTGCTTGCCCACCCCAGCTATATAATTACAAACGTGGATTTCATATTGCATTGACTTATCCTTTACAGTTGAAATTATGAAGCATTTCTTTTCCATTTTGTATAACCATTATCTCTCAGATTCTCAGATAATTATTTTTATTTTGTATTTATTTAATAGAATAAACTATATTTTCTTTTAAAGCAATTTTATAAATCTGATTTTTTAACAATTAGATTCTATTTCTTTATCTTATTAACATAAGCTAAAGAAATTAATGTTAATACGATAAAGTTTTTAGTAACTTGATCTTATTAAGAGTACTATACTGTTTTTAATATGATCTAAATATTTTTCCACAACCTTTTCATTAATTAATCTAGACAAAGCAATCCAAATTTTATATACAAATTCATTCATTCATTTTCATCTGTTCCTCAATCAATCTTTTAATTAATTAAAATTATAATTGTAATTTAATTATATTTTTGATTTAAAATTAATATTTAATAAATGTATTGATTATTTAGAATCCTTTAGCTATCCTGTGACATTGAATGAATCTCTGTAAATTAGTATGTATAGAAAACTCATTAAATATCATTGTTTATTCATTTCACATAAATAAATAATAATAATTTTTAAATTAATAAAACCAATATTTTTTTTCAAATTTTCAAAATATGAACAATTGTAGTATTGATAATTGCTATTATGTCATTTTCATCCTTCCATATTCATATTGAAAATACTCTATATAAAGTATATTGTTTTGTATATGCAATTGAATCTGATTAATGTAATTTCAAAGTATTGGATAATTTGAACTGATTATTATTTTCCTTGAAATTGGTATTTCAATTAGCTTTAAGAAATACTGTTGATTGATTTTTTCTAGTATAAATTTGGGTAATTTGTAGCTAGTATCATAAAAGTTCATAAAATTTGGCATCATCTTTACAAATAAATAAATCAAATCACTGTTTATTTAAGGAAGCCAAAATTCATTCAAATTTGTTTATTAAGAATTTAGAATAAACTGTTTATTAATTAGTTCTAAGCTGAAGATAGTCAGATTTTGAACAAAAGCTTAAATGTTTACTTCCTTACATAAACAGTGATTTCATTTATTTATTAGCTAGCATACCTCATATTTCAAAAATGAAACTTAAATAGAAATTAAACTATAATAAACTGACAAATAGTTACCATAAAATTATTATTTCCATAAAATTCTTTACGTAATTGATGCAATATATTTACTTTCTAACATTGCACAAGGTTTGTCAAAGGGTAACAACCAATATGACATCATTTTTTAGGGAGTGTTTTGTCCTAATGTGACAATAAATGACATGAAAATGAGGGAATTAAAAATATGGAATTTTAGCATGATATCACTTATAGATGGTCCCTATTGTATACTTTTAGTTCCATTAAAGCATTTGATTTAAATTTGATAACTGCATTATATTCTTATATATTTTTCTCATGTAGGACATCTGTTTCAAGATTTAAATATTTTAAAATTTATATGTAAGTATCCCTTGCTTAATGCAGTTTTGCTTAACATGGGATTTAATTAATGCATGAAATTAAATAGTGGCAATTCCTCTATATATGCAGAAGTTTTAATTTATACAGCGTTACCAGTTGTCTTTACTTAACATAGGTACCATATTTTGATTAACATGATTTTGATATACATGGTAGGTTTGAGGGATTAATTAACCATATTAATCAAGAGATACCTGTATAATCATTCTTAAATTGTATATACAATTATTAATTATTATATATTTTTTCTTTTTGATGTAATATTATCTTACTAGTTGTGTCCATGCAAATTACTTGTACATATATAAAACAATATTCAATACAAAACATGAAGACAATCTAGAAAACTTCACAAGACCATTAAATACATATCCATGACCAATGTCCACTCACTTTATTTTATTTTTCTTCATTCAGCATCAATAATTAAGGCAATTGCTTCTCAGGCATTGTTGCCTTAATGGAATTAATATTTAATTTTAAAATACAGGTAACCCCCGTATAACACGGCACTTCTATAGCATGGATTCACTCTAACACGGTTCGAGAATTGGTACCATCTCCCGTATAACACGGTACTTTTATAGCACGGATTTACTCTGAAACGGTTCGAGAATTGTGTAAAACCCTCGTACAACAGGAAATGTAATAAATTTTTACATACTTAAGTAATAATAGTTCACGAAAATTATTATTTTCGTGAACTATTAGTACTTAAGTATGTAAATTTTCTCTTCTCGCCTTCTGTCGATACACGTGGTCCTTCTCGAAACTTGTTTCAATGTTGCCAGATCGCGACGCTTCTGCTTCTGATGTTGCCGAATGTTTTTCCCTTATTCCATACTTGCTTTATTCTTCATAAGTGCTTAGCACCATATAAGGAAATTTATAAAGACCTTTTAACTAGAAGCAAGCAATCTAAAATTACATACATTTTGCAAAAGGTAAAGCATGGATCTGAAGATAATGCAGAAAAATGCTCAGAGGATAAGGATAACTTGCCAAAAAGAAAACGCTCTCGGTTAATTAATAGTGTTTTTAGTGATGACGAAAAAAACATTGTTTAACTTATATTAATATGTATCACTTAAAAAATTTTTAATGAAGATATTTATCTTAATTATGAAAATATACTAGCATGTTTTTTTAATTTTTGGAACCTTACCCTCCTTTTCGTATTAGTCCTTTGTTTCGTATAACACGGATTCGCATAACACGGCAATTTTTTGGAACGTAACTACCGTGTTATACGGGGGTTACCTGTACTATTTTTTTGTTATAAATTGGTAAATAAAGTAAATAATTTTATGTTGAAAGTGTTTTTAAAACAAACCATTCAATATAGAAAGTGACAGTGCTGCAAAACTATTTTGAGAATTTTGAGAACTGGTCTGAAATCTGAATGATTTGCAAAATTGATAAAAATTTAAAATCAAAAACATGAAACATTACCCTAAAATAGTGTTTAAAATTAGTATTTTCCTTTTTTCATAAGAGCTGAAAACTAGTGATGTGAGACAAATTATCAATACAAGATTATTTAGTTAGTGCCTAGATTTGATGTACAATATATAGCAAAATTAAATTGTTTATTAAATATATAAAATAAATAGATCATAAATTTTTACTAGCAAATAGCTGAAAAAACTGTTAGAAAAATAGGATCAAATTTTAGGTACATCTGGCCAAAACAAAAATGGTATAAGAAAATTTTAAAGTATAATATCTTGAAAAGTCATTCTTGAATTTCTGTCCTTTAATAAGAAATAAGCAATGTTAAAAACTCAGCATCCTTAATTTTATATAATTTTTACTTTGGATGAGTTATTTTACTATTTGGATTATATGAACATATGTAAGATTAAAACTATTCATTTATTCCAGATGAATAGAATATGGTCTTGTTTTATGCAGAGTTGGGATGAAACAGAAATTTCATATAAATTTGTGCTCTCTCCTAAGCAGTCCCAGATGATTGCCTATACACTTATGCAACCATTTACAATTAGCAAAAAATTGTTAAAATGTGTTTAAACATTTTACTTATATTTATGTTATAATGAATAACATTTTAGTGTGATGTTTCTGAATATACAGAACAAAATTCTATAATACCATAATGAGTACAGTATTACAGAAAAATACATGTAAATTAGGTATTCACCATAATAAATAGCATGCAGTAATTTTCTGTGTTCATAATGTAACATAATTTTAGACCCATCTAAAAATTTTCTAATNAAAAATTTTTGTTAGGCTTAACATCGATGAAAATTCAACGCGAAGTAGGTTAATAGCGATATACTAATATACTAATTACATGGGATATAATAATATACTACACTAATAATGGATTTTTTCATATTTTTCGGTTATCCGACTTTTCAATTATCCGACCGATCCCAGTCCCCAATTGAGTCGGATAATCGAGGCTCTACTGTAAAAACAAAATTAGAAATGTGAAAATGTTCTGATAGAAGCTTAAAAAATTTTATTATAGATTCAAAATAAACTATTAGCTTTACTGACTACTGTCTTGAATTATTACTAAGCAAATAATTTAATTTTCTAAACTGCTCATTTTCATACAAAGAATTCTTTAAATCATATATTTTGTTATAGCATTTGAGAGAAAGTCAATAAAAAAGCTGCAAGTGAAACAAAAATAAAGATAATAGAAATAATAGATGTTTAATACATACAAGCTAGGATTAGTTTCAATAACAATCAGATACAAATGTACATAGAATTGACAGTTTTTAATAGCTTAAAATTGCATCTGTACTTGAAGAATGTACAATGATAGAGTATCATTTTAAAGTGGTGTTTTTGGGAGCAAAGAAACTTGCAAGGAATATTCATTATATATTTTTAGATAATAGTGATTGAAGATATCAATGCCCGTCATACAGCACTGTTAAACAGAATTTTAAGGTACAAGTTTCAGAAAACATTCTAGTCAACTAATAAAAAAGATATTCTTCATCCTTGAAGGTTGAAAAAATTTTGATGTTAGAAGAGAGGTATTTTTCTTGCATAGTAGTATCAGATTTCATAGAATTCCTGAAACCTAGAAGACAATTTAAATACTCAAACAAAATTTATTTTTTATATATCAAGTGATTTTCACTTAAAACAACATCCTGGTTGCAAATACTCCTTTGATAATGAAGACTCTGAAAGTAAGATAGATGAGACTAAGACAGCAGTTAAAAGAAGTTGATGCTGCAGATTTCTAGGTACTTCTCTACTGTAATGGTCAAGTATATTATGCTTTTAAGAGGTTATATTTTTTCATATTAGTTTCTCATTTATTTTACCTTTTTTTATCATTTATATCATTTATTTTTTTATCATTTATTTATTAACTTTCCTTCATGTTTTAGATCCTAATATTCAAATATATAACTGTTCAAAAACAATGATATATCTATATTACAATGTATACAATATTTAAAAGAAAATTTTTATTAAATGATTGATGGTTTTGCTTTTTAAATAAAATCATTTACCATTGGATTATGTAAATTTAATTATATTAACTTTAATTCTTCTCCAATAAATATCCTTATGAAAAATTAAACTTGATAAGAAAAGCATTTTTAATTTCAAAAATAGTAGTAGTATAAATTGGATTATTTCTAATATTTTATTTTGCTATTATAAATAAAATATAATAATATTAGTTAAGAAATTACATTAATCACTTGAAAAAAGAAATAAAAACTCTTTCATGAACTATTGTGCATAGCTTTATTTTTAATGTATCTTTACAAAATATATTAATATTTTCATAGATTTATGAAAAATTATTAATTATTACTTGTAATATAAAAATTAAATATACAAGTTTTGTTATAACTCCGTGATAAGCATTTATATAACATAATTTTTGGCTTGAGTCAATAATGTTACTTCCTTTTTAACTTACACTATTTAGAAGCTAATAAATTAATCAGAAGTCCTTACATCAAAATGTAATGTTTTTTGTAAATTCTGTAAAAATCACTTAAATTGAAACCTATAAATATTAATATGATGTAAGACCTTCTGATGACTACCAGTATTGAAAATGTAAAATTTAAAAAAGGAAATAAAATAATTGACTCCAATCTAATTAAAGTTGTATAATTTATTAAAGATAATTAATTGTATTCAAAATATAAATAAGAAATACTTCTTTAATCCAATTTCAATGATCGTTTTCATATGATACAAATAAAACATAGCTAAATTTCTAAATAAAGTGATTTACTTAAACACTTAAATATTTTTCAAACATTCACGTGAGTTATAAATCTGCTAATCAAGAAGTTATTGTGAAAATTCAAAATTAATGTTATTAATGTCAATTAAATGCAACTTACCAGTGTCATCATCTATTTTATCAGGTTCTGAACATGATGAAAGACGTCCACAGCCCTTTCCACCAGAAAAAAGCCTATAAAAAATTATTATCCTTAATTATTACCTGGTAATTAAAAAATATATTTATTTTTAATTTATAACTAAGACTTTTCTTGACAAAAATACTCAACAACAGTTAAAATTTCAAAAATAACATTAATCATATAATTAATACATAAGATGTCTTATTATTCAGTTTATTAAAAAGTGATAGATACACTTTTTGATAAACTGAAATTATTTGTTTACCTTTAATTCACATTATCATCAAAGAATTATATTTGATACAAAGTAGCAGTACATTTTTTTATTTGGAAATTTCACATTTTTATAATAAAATATATAATGAATGTATTGTAATAGCAATTTACTATATAATATCATATAAATATAATATAAATATTTAGAAAACATGATTCTTAGCTGTTTTTATCTAACAATAGGTAAGAATCATAAACTTCCTAAAGTATGACTTGTTATATCTTAATTAAAGTGACCAAACAACCTGTATTGTATGGGACTGTTCTATATTTTGACCTTGTTCACTTATCTTAATTGTTTTTGTCAGAATGCCAAAATGATCCATATTTTGGGATATGCTGAAAAAATATCCTGTATTTTGAAGAACTCTCTCTTTAGAATCCTGGTTCATTTTAAAAGCCCATTGTAAGTAAACAGTGCTTCTATTCATTAGTTGTTGTTAGAGGTACGGCTGTATATAAAAATTTTAACATCCTGATCCTTCTGTCGGTACTATGCATCTTACTACATAATCAAGCAGGTAGTTGTCAGCAAACAAAAGTAATAATAATAATTAATAAAAGTAAAATTGTTTGTTTTTGGAATTTGTTGTTTACCATTAAATTGCAGCCTTCCTCTGAACCCAAAAAAGTAAAAGGCAAAAAATTCCATGGATGTGTGTGTGTGTTGGCATCAATTTCACTTAATATCTCAGGATAGGGTGAAGATTAAAAAATGATTTTTGGTACAGTAGCTTGTGTATAAGGGACATTGATGCTATTAAATTTTGGTGATAAAAGATCAAGGGGAGAGGAGAGATAGAGGGTGGTCACGTGTCATATCTCGCATGGAGTTGGGCTTAATGAAGATTTTAATTGTTGTTAGCATTTACAATCTTTATATGTAGATAGGGATGAGTTTTATAATTTCATTTATTTATTTATTATGATTAATAGTTAAAAAGTGATTCTTAAAATAAAATCTTATAACAGCTGGGAAAGTTATGCATCTTGTTGCTAGATCTTTTTTTAGTTTCCTTTCATTTTATTAAAGTAATTGTTTTAAAAAATATTTTAATTTACTTGCTTCATTTGAAAATTTGTTATGTGCTGTAGATATAAGAAGATAGTTAAAAGTAAGATATAGTAGGTAAATTGTTTATTAAATATATTTTAAAACATTCTAAAGTGAAATCACTATTATATATTTGAGTTTTTTTTTAAGTTTTAAGCAAATAATTAATGAGATTTTTTCACTTACTCATTAATGGAATTAAATCATTTTATTTATTATTCAAGAAATAATATAAAAAAAACCTTTAAAACATTTAAAAGTCAAATTTATCAAAAACATAAATATTTTTTAAGGCTTCTTGATAAAACAAGAAAAAAGATGAAACAAGATAAAACAAGAATGAACTTCCAAAGTACAAAACAGAGGAAAGAACAAAATTTAAAATCTCAAACTTACAGTGCTATATATAAAAATTGCTTGTAAGTCATTTGTTTTTGTTGCATCTATAAATTTAATCCAAGAAACTCCAAAAACATGTTTTTAGTAATTTGATTTCTAAGGTAAGCTATGTTTAATTTCTTTGTAAAAAACACTTACATTGCATAAAAATCATAAAATGTAAATACTGCAAGCTTCTTTTAATTTATTTATCTTAAAAAAAGTAAGTAATTAAACAACTACAAATGGTTAAATTATAAATTCACATAAAATCCTTATAAAATGCCTTTCAAAGTCAATGTATTAAACTCTATACAACTTAAAAAATTTATTTTATCAATTAAACTATATATATATTAATATAATTCAATGAAATATTTTTACATAATGCCAAAATTATGAATAAAAAATAAAAATTAGTTTTCTACATAAAGCACAGTAGACCCCCTATAACATGGTAGATATGTTCCATGTTATACGACTCACTTAAATACATGAGCCAATCACAGCCCGGCACGTGTGCAGTTTAGGGACTATGGCTGTTTGAAAGGTTTTCTTCCATGAAATTAATTGATTCTAGACTAATTTGACAACATTTCCAAAACAGTATAATTTTTTGGGAATAATTTATATAAACTATGCTATAAACAAAAAATTGTAGGATTACTTACCGAGTGTGCACCGTTCGACAATGCCATTGCTTAAGCTTGTTTTCGTCACGGAGCGGCTCATCGAACGGTGGGCGCGTGTTTTCTGATAAGTTATTTATCTGTGAAAAATTCACTGAACTTTTGAGACCTCATTAATAAAAATATAATTTTTATGGCCATTGAATAATAAATGTTTTTTAGTAGGTCCAGTGCTCGTTTAAACTCAACAGTTTGTGCGATATCCGCTATTGGTCCAGATTTGACCAATACTGTCGCGACACGAGTCGGGGATGACGTTTTACCGTGTTATACGAGTCTCTTTTAGCATGTTATACGAATCCGTGTTATATGAACCTGTGTTATAGAGGGGTCTACTGTATTACAAATAAAATCATTATCAAAATCATAATTAAAAATCAATGTGGAAATCATAATATAGAAATTGATTTTTTATAAATAGTTATAAATATTTTAAATACATAAATTATTTTGCTTAAAAAACCTTTAAACAAAATTGCTCATTTTCATAATTGTCGGAGTGAGGCAAAGCTGAGTGAAGACTAACACTTAATTTCATGCATCCCTTGTCAACATTATAACTCTAGAATGAGTTGTCCAATCTTGATGAAATTTTCTAGAACAACTCATCATCTCTCAAAGATGAACTGATTAAAATTTCAAACCTCAAAAATGATCCATTTTTGTAAAACTGAAGATAGGGGTCAAAACAAAGGTTGCATTTTCCTTCAGTGTTAGAGGTCAAAATGAGCTGACTAAGGCTACATCCTACATGGCAGCATCTATTTATCGAGCCTATTTATCCAGAGGTAAACTTGATCAATTCCAAATGGCAGTAGAGCTATATCCAACAAACGAGCAAGTTAAACAAAGCAACGAAGACTACTTGCAGTCAATTGGGTGCCCTGTTGCTTACATAGCATCTGAAAACACTCCAGATATTGTCCTGCCTTAGTCCAAAGATGACTCAGCTCTTAGTCTCTCCAAGTATTTGAATCTCTCAGATAATGCCAAAATCATGCTGAGAGTCAACTTATGGGTGCAAGGAGGTCTTGTCAATGGTTCACTAGGAACTATAAGAGTGCTTGGGCATTTTTTAAGTATTTTTTGTAATGAGGGGAAAAGGAAGGCTCTGTGCCTGTTTGAGTAAACTTAGGGAGTTTGCTTAACACGTCTACATTATATATGCTCCTAATGCTTGCCCTCCAGCTCTTCCTCTGTTTATTTTAGTGGAATTCGATAGCTATCAGGGACATTTCATCTATGGTAAGCTGTTTCCAATAATCCCCATAACATGCTCTTCAAATGATGGCAGTATATTGTGATCTCATAGACAATTTCCCCTTATCTTGACATACTCGATGACTATACATAAATCACAGGGATAAACTCTTCCAAAAATCAAAATTGATATAGGTAAAAAAGAGATAGCTATCAGTCTTACCTATGTTGCATTCAGTCAAGTGAAAAAAATAATTGACATAGTATTTTTTAACAGTTACAATAAAGATCGCTACAAGTCTATCTGTAAGTCCAAGGCCCATAGTGATAGACAGAATTTCATGATACATTGGCAAAGCAATTAATTAATGACTTATTTTGACCTTATATTTGTACCTTTAAATGATACAACAGAAATCAAATATATTGCTGGGAACAAATGATTCTTTCTTTCTTTTTTCCCTCATAATCTAGAAAATGAAGGTGTGAGAAGCCTCGCTCCGACTAAACACTGATACAGCGTTACATAACTAGTTAAATATTATTAATTAAATAAATATTATTATTATGTTGGGTTTAGTGGATTATACTCGGTTGACACCAGTGGCTATGTACTATGCTGGACCAGAGTCAAGGCAAAGCAACCAAAACAAAACTAAAATTAAATAAGTGTGTCAGTGTCTGTGTCTGTGTCTGTATTCAGGAATTTCCTAACAATATGACATATATTCAATAAAGTGGCCTTATGTAGTGTGATGAATGTGTTTCTATTCAATTGTAATGTTCCCAGGCTTTGTGTAGTGTGTGTGGTATGACACCTGTAGAGGAGAGAACAGGTACAATAAACACCCTATCCATCCTCCACAGATGCCTTATTTCTTGGGTGAGTTCTGTGTAGTTGCTAATTTTTTCAGTGAATGTATTTTGTATATTGAGAGTGTTCAAAATGGATATGTCTATAATGTATGTGATTTTATTGTGTTTGTCAATGAATATGATGTCTGATCTGTTGTAAATTGTTTTATCTGTGATTATGGCTGTTGTAGTACATTTTGTGCATGTTGTTTTCCAATACTGTCTGTGGAATGTATTTGTAGTATGGTTCGTAAATGTCTAATAATTTGTGTTTTTTTTGCAATCTCTTGGTGTATTATATTTGCTACTTGATTATGTCTATGTAAATAATCTGTCTGTGCCAAGAGCTTGCAACCAGAAGTAATGTGTTGTATAGTTTTTGGCATGATGTGACATTTTCTGCATGCATCATTTGTGAATGTTATATCTTTGAGTATGTTTTCTGTAGTTTTTATAACCTGATCCTGTATGGCAATTGTGAAACTTTCCATCTCCCCAAAGAGGCATTACCAAGCTAACTAGCTGATTGATGAAGTTTTGCCAAATTATTATTATTATTATTATTATTAAATACACAAAATTAACAAAATCTTAATGTAATTTATAAGAAAAATTTTAAAAACATTCAATTTTGAAATATAGTTTGAAAATCAATATTTTATTCCATATAGAACAAATTACTGGTATTTGATTTTTAAACTAAATGAATATCTTCAAATTTTTAATACTTCATTCAAAAAAACTGTTCAAATATTTTTAAATAGTTTAAAATCCAAATCACATTAAGAAAAATTCTTTTTTGCACAGTTTTCAAATAATTTAAATGTTCAACNCAGAAAAAACTGAAGTTTTATAGTAATCATTTACATTGGAATGTGTAAATATATAATAATTTTAGATTTAGTCCATAACAGGAAAACAATTCAATATAACCAAATGGAACAAGTGAATAATAAAAACTTAAGTAATAAATATTACTAAACACATACATGTATGGCTTCTTTTACATCATTTTTAATTAATTTTAAAACTAGACAAAAATATAAGTTAGCACATATATTTTTAATTCAAAAATCAGCTGAAATATATTTTATTTAAATAAAATATTACCTTCAGTAATATAATTATAAATGGAATATATTATTTATCTTAATATATCTGGAATTTTAATGTTGATTACACATTATAATAATGACACAGAATGGTCAAAAATTCTTTCTTGTTAGTTCTGTATTTTATCTTTGACAATTTTACTCCTAATTCATTTTATATAACTTTTTTATACGAAGAAAAATTATATAATGATATACACTGTGTTCAAGAAAGAGTTTTAAATAAAATCTCTGATATTTACATAAGTTTAAACATCAACATATGGAATAGTTTAAATACTAGTTATGTACAGTACATGTATTTAATCAAACATGTACAGTACAGTACAGTACATGTTTGATATATCCAAAAAATTTCCTTTTTCATATAAGTTTNATATATAAAAATGTAAAAGCATACTAATTACAAAATTCTTCATGGTACCAAATTGCATTCTATAGAAATATTAAGTTTCATAATGCAATTTATATGAAAATATGTAATTTAGCTGTAACTTTTTATATATGCTTCTAATCAAAATTTTTATTCAAATTAAGCCATATTTTTTCTAAATATTCCATTTAATGTATCCTATAATATGATGTAAAGGAAATATTTTTGGTATCATTTCTGAAAATTATTATTTTGCATAAAATTTCCCACATCATTTCAACTATAACATACTATTCAGATAAAATTTAAAGTATGTTTTTAAACAGTTTAATCAAACTATTAGAAAAAGGCTTTTTTACATCAATGATTAAAACTTGTAAATTATACTGTATTATCAAATAACTTAGTTGAAACAAATCATATAAATTCATAATTGTTGCTGTAAGCTAATTCATATTTTTAGTAATATAACAGTGCAATACTATTTTATTTTAAGATTTAGAGAATTTAGAGAAGATTTAAAGACTAATTTATTACAATTCAAATAAATTTTACTCTTGAAATTAGTTCTGAATTATTCTGATAATAGAACTATATATTTAAATTATATGTTAACAATGCAATATATATTTTACAAATAGAATTTTTTGTATTTGTTATATATACAATATTACAGTGAAAGCAGATGGTCAATGAATACTATACACTTGGTACTATACATTTTCGCTAAAGTAATCATTAAATCTGCAATATAGCATCTCTTGCATCAAAAACAAGTTTTTGATACAAAATTTGATTAATGCAAGCATTGAAGAAAAATCATTAATAATAAATGATTAATAATAATAATAATTTTTTTTTTCAATGTTTGCAGTAATACAATTTTTTATAGCATATATTTAGTAATTATTACTAAATATATGCTAATAAATCAGAAAGCAGTAATAAAATTAAATAAGAATGTTGTCTGTGTTTATCTTTGTTTTTGTTGGTATAATTTTTCAAATTACATGTCATAGCTGTATGCTGAAATTTGTCATTTCAAGAAGTAAATGCTTAGCTATTTGAAGCATTACAATAACTTATTAGCATATTGTGTAAAACAAAACAGTTGAATGTTTCTATACTTTTGAATAAGCTGTTAAACATTATGTGAAATGCCTAGTATCATTATACAGATGCTAAAATATACATCCATTTCAACATCTGCAGAAGCCAGATTAGCACTTCAAGAAGTAACCAGAAAAACTAGACAAGAAACAAAAAAATATTTTTCAAATAAAAATTTTAACAATGATTTGTAGCATATATTTAGTAATTATTACTAAATATGCTTTATTACTTTTGTTTTAAAAGTAATGAAGTATAACTAAAATAATTTTCTTTTACATTATCTTATTCTAGTTACAAGAAACAGATTCTATTGGAGGGTTTCAAATATTTAAAGGGCAAAAAGGAAAACAGCTTCCTCAGAATTGGTATAGGAGAATGTCGCAGATCAACACGAGATACTCGTACAATTCATGAATATAGTCTCCCAATTGTTAAACTAGTGCAATATGTACATTTTCAAATCAAAATGCTCAAAAGTTATTAAAAAAAACAAAGCAATCTGAGCCAATTTGATTATTTTGTACATTCATATTTTCTCTTCATATTAAAGTTCTTGATTTGTTAGAACAATTATACCTACAAATACCTGCATCTATTAGGAACTATTTTAGATTTAAAATTTCTTTTTATAAATCTAATATTTCTCAAAATATATCTACTCATAAACTGACAGCACTTGCTTCTGATGGCAATTTATTTAGTTCTAAGTAACAGTTTCAGTAATTATTATTCAAATTGTTTATTATCAAACATTAAGTTGAACATTAATGTAGAAATTGTGTTTACATTTTCCAATTTCTATGTTTTATATTTTACTTTAATTAATAGATCTTTCTTGAGTTATAAGAAGGAGCAATGTTTAATGTTCTAATTATTATTATTTTTGTTATGTTATATTCCTTTGTATTGTTATAAACAGACCTATAATTGGGGCTACCTATAAGTTGATTTAGTAAATAAATAAAATAAACAATGCAGCTGTTTCTATTTGTTTTGTTTTAGATTTTCCAAATCAGTAATCAAAACTTATTATAGATAATGCAGATAACTAGGATTATATAATGTTAGTAAATAGAATGAAATTTTATTTGATTTTAAATATAGTTGAAGTTGTACAATTTCTAGTGTAGAAATTTGATTGTGTTGATTGAAATTTTTAGATTTAACTTTGAAAAACTGTACTCATATAACAGTTATTACATGATAGCAGGTTTTCATTTTTTAAAGTTGAAACAGAAGAATATGAAGTATTTTTTAGGTATTCCTAATGATAGATACTGTATATTACATTTAAGAGTACCAACTTTCTTGTACAAAAATGGAGGACATTTATAACATAGTAGTATGTGTTAAAATATAAATATTTGTTAACTAACTGTAAATTATAAAGCATTAAATAGACAATAAATAGAATTTTAAACCCAATGCTAGAACTATTACCAACTGTTGCACAATGTTATCTTAACTGTTCCAAAATTTTATTTACTTCTCTGACTCTGCTTAACAGTAGTGTCTTTCTCTTTCTGTTACCTTAGTTAATGATAAAGACAAAACTATTAATTTAGAATAAGAAAGTAAAATATTGGAATCTTGTCTTCCAGTAATATTTCAGAGATAATAATGGCTTGAGTCAATAATGTTACTTCCTTTTTAACTTACACTATTTAGAAGCTAATAAATTAATCAGAAGTCCTTACATCAAAATGTAATGTTTTTTGTAAATTCTGTAAAAATCACTTAAATTGAAACCTATAAATATTAATATGATGTAAGACCTTCTGATGACTACCAGTATTGAAAATGTAAAATTTAAAAAAGGAAATAAAATAATTGACTCCAATCTAATTAAAGTTGTATAATTTATTAAAGATAATTAATTGTATTCAAAATATAAATAAGAAATACTTCTTTAATCCAATTTCAATGATCGTTTTCATATGATACAAATAAAACATAGCTAAATTTCTAAATAAAGTGATTTACTTAAACACTTAAATATTTTTCAAACATTCACGTGAGTTATAAATCTGCTAATCAAGAAGTTATTGTGAAAATTCAAAATTAATGTTATTAATGTCAATTAAATGCAACTTACCAGTGTCATCATCTATTTTATCAGGTTCTGAACATGATGAAAGACGTCCACAGCCCTTTCCACCAGAAAAAAGCCTATAAAAAATTATTATCCTTAATTATTACCTGGTAATTAAAAAATATATTTATTTTTAATTTATAACTAAGACTTTTCTTGACAAAAATACTCAACAACAGTTAAAATTTCAAAAATAACATTAATCATATAATTAATACATAAGATGTCTTATTATTCAGTTTATTAAAAAGTGATAGATACACTTTTTGATAAACTGAAATTATTTGTTTACCTTTAATTACACATTATCATCAAAGAATTATATTTGATACAAAGTAGCAGTACATTTTTTTATTTGGAAATTTCACATTTTTATAATAAAATATATAATGAATGTATTGTAATAGCAATTTACTATATAATATCATATAAATATAATATAAATATTTAGAAAACATGATTCTTAGCTGTTTTTATCTAACAATAGGTAAGAATCATAAACTTCCTAAAGTATGACTTGTTATATCTTAATTAAAGTGACCAAACAACCTGTATTGTATGGGACTGTTCTATATTTTGACCTTGTTCACTTATCTTAATTGTTTTTGTCAGAATGCCAAAATGATCCATATTTTGGGATATGCTGAAAAAATATCCTGTATTTTGAAGAACTCTCTCTTTAGAATCCTGGTTCATTTTAAAAGCCCATTGTAAGTAAACAGTGCTTCTATTCATTAGTTGTTGTTAGAGGTACGGCTGTATATAAAAATTTTAACATCCTGATCCTTCTGTCGGTACTATGCATCTTACTACATAATCAAGCAGGTAGTTGTCAGCAAACAAAAGTAATAATAATAATTAATAAAAGTAAAATTGTTTGTTTTTGGAATTTGTTGTTTACCATTAAATTGCAGCCTTCCTCTGAACCCAAAAAAGTAAAAGGCAAAAAATTCCATGGATGTGTGTGTGTGTTGGCATCAATTTCACTTAATATCTCAGGATAGGGTGAAGATTAAAAAATGATTTTTGGTACAGTAGCTTGTGTATAAGGGACATTGATGCTATTAAATTTTGGTGATAAAAGATCAAGGGGAGAGGAGAGATAGAGGGTGGTCACGTGTCATATCTCGCATGGAGTTGGGCTTAATGAAGATTTTAATTGTTGTTAGCATTTACAATCTTTATATGTAGATAGGGATGAGTTTTATAATTTCATTTATTTATTTATTATGATTAATAGTTAAAAAGTGATTCTTAAAATAAAATCTTATAACAGCTGGGAAAGTTATGCATCTTGTTGCTAGATCTTTTTTTAGTTTCCTTTCATTTTATTAAAGTAATTGTTTTAAAAAATATTTTAATTTACTTGCTTCATTTGAAAATTTGTTATGTGCTGTAGATATAAGAAGATAGTTAAAAGTAAGATATAGTAGGTAAATTGTTTATTAAANTATATATATATAGTTTTTACTTTTTTGCATATTGAGTGATATTATGTTGAGGATGACTTTATTAATTTAAAAAAGTGAGACTTGATGAATCGAAAAAAAAGGAATGCAACATCTCGTGTCAAAATTAAGGGGAGGGAATTTTTTACAATCACCATCAGATGCTTGGGATTTATCAAATGGAATTGCCATTGGATTTATTAATTATAATTTCTGATATACTGTATTTTCAAACTAAACTTCTGTATGAGTGTTACATAATCCAAATCCAAACTATTTACAACAGATCTTAATTTACTAACTCAGAAAACCTAAAACAGAAACAGTTGTATTACATGAAAACAAAATATTAATTAATATGTATGTACGTAATAATATGAGAAATAACTTTATTTTTGCAATTGTTAGCATCTTGTTTTACTCGACCCCCCATAGACTCATTCATTGGACTTACATTTAAGTGGCAAGATCTGCCACTGGCAACTGCCGAATTTGAATTTCACTTTTTAAGATTAAAAGTTTAGCAAAACTCACTAAATCCAAATTTATCTAAAACAAAATATTATTTTTACAGAAACATACAGGTAAGGAATAGACCTAAATGAAACAAAATTATTAAATGCAAAAATATAATTTATCAAAATAGTTAACATATACTGTAAATGTGCAGAATCTACTTATAAATCTTCACTATCTTGGCTTTGATGTGCTTTATTTATACCAATCTTTTTAATCATATCACCGAATAGATTACAGCTAAGGCATCATTTGCTATTTTGTTTCAAACCATAATATATTCTTAGAGAAAGCTGCAAAGCATTATTGAACACTCCCTACATTTTAAGAAGGTAGTAGAAATGGTGGAAACAGAGAGAGCACACTTTAAAGTCTTAGCACACATCCATTATGCTTCTTTTACTGATCAAAAAGAAAAATATTACATATTCAGATAATTATAAATACATATGCCTATTTCAGATATATGATCATCTATTTCATATATATGCGAAATAGACCATTAATTTTTTCAATATTTTTAAACATAAATATATCATCATAAATACTTTTCCTACAGGTGGAGAAAAAGTGGAAGTTGTAGAGTTTTATCGAACACACCCTTAAAATAATACTTAAGTGATGGATTCATTCTGTTTCAGAGTCTTTTTTTTATAATATTTATCACACTAAAACAACTTTCCACATTTGAACTGGAGTGTGCTAAGCATAATAGTTCAAAAGTAGGGTTTACTGTTCTTGAAGTGTTCATTGTTGACTTCTCTGTAATTGTGGACCTCAATTCAAAATGCTTCAGTATCAGATGCATTTTGCCAAGAAATTAAATGAATACCTGACTCCTGATGAACAATTTGGTACAGTATATAGATTGTTGATAAATTGTCTTGCAAAATCAATATTTTTTCATTTAAGAAATATTCCTAGTGAGTAATTTTTAGAAATAAAATTTACCAATCACCTTCTTAAAAAGTAAAATTTGTCAAATTTGAGAATTATCACAAATTAACAAGAAAGGAAAAAAAAAAGACATTGAAATTAGCCACATTTAACGAAAAACTCTCTGAGTTCGTATTACTGGTAACAAGCAGCTAAGTAAGCAAGCCATTGGCTTGCTTTACGTTCTTACCACGTAGACGCGCCCTTTATTTCCACTTACTAAATCCAGGCATATCAGTGGCGTAGCGTGGGTGTCAACCGCCCGGGGCGGAGGAAAATTTCGTCGTCCCCTTAAATTAGGTATCTCAATTTAATTAAAAGACTAAAATTCAGTTTCGTCACAGAATAAGTAATGAAAAATTCCGTGCTCATTTCAATCGGTCCGAATCGTAGGTGCGACAAAAATATGAAATGAAATGGTTCAAATTTTTACAAGATATTATTTATTGTGAAATTTTGCCGCCCCCTAAAAGTGCCGCCCGGGGCGGACCGCCCTTGCCGCCCCCACTACGATACGCCACTGAGGCACATATGAATTCATCGTTAAACCCAAACTCCATATTATATATACATGGACTCTAGTTAATGGATTAAATCTATCATCTAATCTAATCTCTCTACGTTACTACCCTACATGATACATTATATAATAATGGTACTGTACAGACAGTACTGTACAGTACATATCAGTAAATTCAAACACTCTTTTTATATTAAAATATACAGTTATATTTCTAGTGTATACTTTCTTTCACTTATTTATTTATGCAAGACGTTAATATCATGTTTTATAATTACTTAATACTGAATAATATTTTTATGTTTTCGTAATAACAATTTAATATTAATTTTTATGAAAAGTTTGCTTTTAAAAATTACACCTAACAACAATTATCGTTTTATTTTAATATTTCTTTTTTAAATTAATGGAATAACTAGAAATATTAGTTGATTTGCTTTGTCGATGCGATAGATTAGCGTGTAAAGAATGAACTGAATGGCGAGCGTAGGCCCGCCGCTCTGGAGGACCTGAAATTGAATACGGGTGAACAACTTAAGAAATTTTCAAAGATGGTCTGTTTCGGATAAGCTCAGTGGATAAAATCACTGAACGTTAGTAGTTGGTTGCGGATCCACTCCTTGCCAACAGGCTGACCACGTGGAGTTTTCACGGTTTCTTCGTATCAGTTTCCTAGCATAGAAAGTCCTCCCGGGAAGCGCTTTATCTTGGCACATAACGTCATATATTGTATTACCTTACCACATCATTCCTTACAGCTATATCATACGGCCGACAAAATCATTTGAATGAACTCGTTCATCGTCTACGATTGATTACACAGAACTAGTGATTCACTTATTCACAAATTGTGAATAAGTTTCTTAACTATTCATGTTGTTACATCATAATTTCTTAGAAATAGTATTTGTATGTATCACATTTTCATCTTTCATAATTTATTATGATTTAATTTGCGTGAAAAACATTCTTCCCAAAGAAATTGATTCTGAATTTTTGATATCAAAATCATAAATTGTATTGCTTAATTAAAAAGGTAAAAATAAAAAACTGGCTTTATAATGAAATATTGTAGTTCAACTCGATATGATATACAGGCGTATACAAAAAGTTCCAACAATGGGCCAAAAATCGAAATGCTAGGATATAAAGAAATTTATAGTAGTAAAATCTCTTTAAGCTGACCACCTCAAACTTAGGAAAATTAATCATCTGAAGGATATCTAACAACAAAATTTCAAGGATATATTTTACAACAAAAATACAGTAGACCCCTATAAAACGGGTTCATATAGTTCGGATTCCTATATGACGGCGAAAAAATTGCAATCGTGTTCATATAACACACTAAAAGAGACTCGTATAATTCGGTAAAACGTCATCGCCGACTCGTGTTGCGACAGGATTGGTCGAATCTAGACCAATAGCGGATATTGCACAAACCGTTGAGTTTAAACGAGCAGCGGATCTACTAAAAACCATTTATTATTTAACGTCCATAAAAATAATATTTATATTAATGATGTCTCCAAAGTTCAGCAAAGTTTTCGCAGAAAAATAATTTATCAGGAAGCATGCGAGCGCCATTCGATGCACCGCTCCACGACGAAAACAAGCTTAAGCAATGGCGTCGTCGAACGGCGCACACTCGATAAGTAATCCTACAATTTTTTGTTTATAGCATAGTTTATATGGATTATTCCCAAAAAATTATACGTATTTTGGAAATGTTGAGTCGAATTAGTCTAGAATCGATTAATTTTATAGAAGAAAACCTTTTAAACAGCCGTAGTCCGTAAATTGAATACGTGCCGAGCTGTGATTCGCTCATGTATTTAAGGACTCGTAGAAAATGAATTTCATAAAAACCTGAACGTATCTACCGTGTTATAGGTGGTCGACTGGGGTCGACTTTGTAATGTATATCTCAATTGATACAGAATGTTATAGGCCTTACTTAGTACTATATCCAATAGTAGGGTAATAGGCTACATAGTATTATATAGCATATATAGTATTCTAGTGCAACACTACACACGCTACTGTGTCATTACAGCAAAGATTAATTTTAATCAATACATATTATTTTTTAACACTACTGTAAACTTCAGGGAAATTGATTTATAAATACGGCACGTGTAATTCTGTGTACTTTTAAGGCTGTATATAATACATTTTCTCGTAATATTTGTTTTAAAGTAATCTGAAATGACCATTTGCTGTCTGTTTTCACTTTTTTATGAGATGATGACTTCAATATCTTTTTTCTTTTGCCCAACAGATCCCAACAGATACGGGTCAAACGAATCTTATCCAAATTTGTCATTATCAACTTTTTTTTATACTCTTTCCGCCCTGTGGGCACTAAGAGGGCCTCTTATTGCAAACCCATTATGGGTTCGACCAAGCCCACAATGGGACGGTCGGGTGGTGAGGGATGGGACCCAACATATCCGAACGGACCACCCCCTGAAAGACACCATTCATGGGTCCAAAAGACAGTCATGGGTCCAAAAGGCTCTTTGTGACAGGCATGCCTATGACCTATCTTAGGACTATGTTGACAAAACTGCGTCAAACTACTGGACAACTAGGGCCTGCCTGTTTGCAGAGACTGAGGGGTTTATGATTGTCATTCAAAATCAGGTCATAAACACTAAAAACTATAGAAAACACATCCTAAAGGATACATCATTGACAAATGACTCTTGCAGAAAATGTCATTCTGCCAGAAACAATACAACATATAACTTCTGGTTGCAAGCTTTTAGCACAAACAAACCATTTACGTAGGCATAATCAAATAGCAAATATTACACTACTTGCACACAAACACAGATTATTAAACACCCAGATACTATTCTACAAATATACTCCACAGGCAGTATTAGAAGATGACACGCACAAAATATACTGACAGAGCAATAATCAGAGATAAAACAATTTATCACAATAGATCTGACATCACTCTCATTGACAAATGCAATAAGATCATTTATATAATAGACATCTTTGTTCAAACATTCATAACATAAAAATTGCTCACACCGAAAAAAATCAATATTTCATAAAATGGTCTTGGTCTAAAAATCATTACAATTGTTATGATATATAACTTAGGCTATAGGACCAACTTTCTTGTACAAAAAAAGGACATTGTACAGATATTGTACAATGAGGACAATAAGAAGAGTGTATTTTGTTATAAATATTTGTTGACTAACTGTAAATTATAAAACATTAAATGTACAATAAATACGGTTTTAAACTCAAATTAGATTTGTTACCAACTGTTGCACAACGCCACCCTAATCAAGTCCTTAATTTTATTTGCTTGTCTGACTATGCTTAACAGTAGTGTCTTCCTCTTTCTGTTACCTTATTGAATGATAAAGACAAAACTATTACTTTAGAGTAAAAAACTGAAATATATGTCGCTTCAATATTTCAGAGATAATAAAGCAAAATTAAACAAACAAAAGTGTACTCAAAAAGAGAGCAATATTCATAAAAGGAGGACTATCCTCCCAAATGGAGGATGATTGGCAACCCTAGATATAAATCAAGTATGTATTTTAATGTGTAATATAAATAAGTTAATTTTATATAAAGTTATTAATATACAATAGTACAATATAAGCTAAGAAATCAAAAACCATTATGCAATTTAAATTTTAAAATAATGAAGCACATGGAATGTAATAAGAATTGTTAACTTGTAATGATTTATTTGGGCCTGTAAAAAAATGAAACGAAATACACAGAGAAACCATTTGGCAATAAAATGATAACTTTAACCTAATTTTATTTTCTAAGTCCGAAATAAAATAATCGCTAAATCTTATTGCCTCCTGAATTTTTATACTTTTTAGTTGCTGTTTTCTTTACAATAACAACAAAATCTTGACATTTATTAGTCTATATAGCGGAATCCGCAACTATAAAAAAGGGCGTCGTGCGATTCTAGAACAAATTTTCGATTAATAAAAAATATATTTTGGCTGAAATTTGAAAAAAATTGTAGACCTATAAGTTCCAACTGTCGTCTGTCTGTCCTCTCTTAATCTGGAGAACGAAATTAGATAAATGAATGTCGGGATTAGACATGAAAAGCTGAGGAACAGGAGGCCCCGATTAACTATATACAAACATGATGAAAATCGGAAGTCACGTTATTTCAATTCAAAAACGTTCCCCTGAAAGTAGTTAGATAGATGACCGACACGACTCTATTGCTAACAGGAAAGTATGATGTACAGGGGCAAGACACTACTAAAAATTCATTACAGCCCGGCATTGTGACGATATCACAATAAAGAATTGTTCGTTATTTTTATTTTGTCATCAATAAAAAAGTTTTCTGTGATAAAAATGAGTAGTCTAACTAGTTTTAAAATTTTTAACAATATTTTTAATTTATTTAATTTAAAATATATGCTCTCCACCCCAAATGAGTTGTGACTTACCCCTGTATATCATATTTTTTCCTTTAACAATAGATTCATATATCTAACTCCTTTCAGGGAAGAATTTTTGAATTGAAATAATATGACTTCCGGTTTGCATGGGATGTTCTTATTGGATTCTCCTGCCACCAAGGTTTCTACATCTGGTTTCGTCTTTCATCTATCTAACTCCGTTTTCGACATTAAGGAAAGACAGCCAGACGGACGGACGACAGTGTGAATTTATAGGTTTACAGTTTTTCAAATTGTAGCTCAATAAAATGAAACCTTTGAGCTCCCTTGATGATTAATAAAAGAGCAATTTGATGACAAAGAGGGGCACGTGCCCCAATGTTCGGGCGCCCGAGTCTATATAGCAACAGTGTTTTTTAGCAAGCTCTCTAACTCTGATTAAAGTTTTTGCGTTTACATCTTTTGTTGTTTTTCTTTAATTTAATTTTTTCTATCATCTAATAAACTACTGAAAATAAATAATCTTATGAATTTCCTTATATTGTATTAATTTCTACATATACTGATACCTTCATTAATTTAAAAATTAGTACATACATATATTCTCCAAAGTTTTTTGATTTTTTCCGAATGTATCCTCCTCATACTAATTTCTATCCATTATATATATATACCTCGCATATATATATAATTTAGTAATATAAAATGTTTTTAAATATCATATTCAATTCATTCCTTGTATTAATTCATGAAAATTTGTTGTAGAAAACGAATACTGTCATTTAAATGCTATTTATATTTTTATTAGTAAATATTTTTAAAATCAAGATGTTGATATAGCAAATAACGCAAAATTATTAATTGATAAATATATTCATTTATATAAATAGAAATAACATAAAAATATTTATTGGTATAAAGCATTGATAAATGAAACAGTGGAAGTTTATGTTCTACAAGAGTAATATATCAAACAGCAGGAGAAATGAAGAAATTTATCATTTTGTATATATTAAGAAACAAATTTACATTTACAGGTTAGTGAACATCAAATGATACAAATTACCAATGACTCAATTAAAAGTAAATAATTTAAACACACTTAAGTAATCGACTAATTAAAATTTAAAGGTGTATATTAAATTCAAGATGTCAAAATTCTGCTACGGAAACTAGAAACTAGAAAACACTCTTAAAAATAGCTTCAAGAAAATTTTCAAATTTTTATTCAATATTTTATATTTAACCATATTTTCACACTATGGTCAATTTTTTATGGAAAATAAGTGCAAAACGCAACTTAAAATTTAAATTTCAACGAATTAATTGAATTAATGTTTCATAATTTTTTATAATGTATAATTTTCATGAGGTTTCTTAAATACAGCTGATTATATAAATTATACCCTTTCAGGTATAAGATAAAAAAGGAATTCTAACAAATGTTGCAATGAAATGCAAAGATCATTTGCATGAAGAAAAAATCAAGCTTGCCACAACCCTTACAGGACTGTATTAGCCTGCAGTGAATTTGCATTTTTATTTTTGGATAATTTAGTTACGTACTCAAATACCGATAATTTCTGATTTTTTCTCCCCCTGCACAAAGTTTTAGAACATTTCCTAAATATCTATATATCTTAATTATGTAATGCAGACCTACATAAATTATATTAATTAATAGATATCAATACAAGGTTGTAGACTATGAAAATTATGTTGGCTGTTTGTGAATATTACTCCGCTTGTCTTTGTTAAGATATTGATCATTGCTTTTCCCAATGGGAGAAAGAAGGAATAAAAACCTTTCGATCTAGTGCTGCCATCTATTGGATAAAAAGTAGTAGAGAAAGTAGGACAACAGATTACACACTTCATGAATATTCATCTTTTCCATCTCTTCGGGGTTGTTTATGTTCTCCCTTTAATCTCCGAAATTAAAATATGCAAACGAGGCTGCTTTGGCACAAATTGCTCCACTGTCCATTAGGATCTCGCCCTAGAGATCAGTAGCGTAGAAATGGCGAGGGAGGGTTGATATCACACTCGTGCACTGCGATAATTAGTTAACTTTGGAAAGAGAAATTTGCGTGATGATCGGAAACACGTAGTAAGTACAGATCATCTAATGAACATCACTAGAAAAACTGGATAGCATTTATAGACTAGCAAATCTCATAGTCTTAACAGTCAGTTTTTGACTGTGATAAAGGTAAAATGTTTCAGTTTTAATGGAAAGGTGATCCATTGATATATATATATATATCTTATAATTAGAGAAGAATAAAAAATATTAAAATAAATATAAAATGTATATAGGCTCTATATTAAAAATAAAATCGAATTTAATTTTTCTTCTGAACGTAAAAAACAAAAAATAATAAATAAATAAAATGTAAAGTTGTAATATTAAATAGTGATTTTGACCAATTAAAAAATTATTTAATTGTTCAAAAAGTTTTTATAATAAAAGTTTTTAGTTTTGCGTGACAAAAATGTTTTTAATCGAACTGAAAAGTATTTTTCTTGATGGAGAAATTTGCTTTTAGTGAAAATCTTATAATTTAATAGCCTAAGAACTTACAGTTTACAGTTTATCGACAAGTTTAATAATTTAATTAACGTTAATAATTATTGGAAACAAAATACATAAACCACAACTTAGTCTAGATCTAAATACATTATGAGATGTATGAATTGTATAAAATGTATTGTTTAATTAGTAAAGATACCCATTTTGGAATTCGATAAAATAGTAATAAGAAACGAAATTAAAGTGATCGTAACTAATTTAGTTTATTGGAAACAAAATACATAAACCACAACTTAGTCTAGATCTAAATACATTATGAGATGTATGAATTGTATAAAATATATTGTTTAATTAGTAAAGATACCCATTTTGGAATTCGATAAAATAGTAATAAGAAACGAAATTAAAGTGATCGTAACTAATTTAGTTTATGATCAATTAGTAGCATAATGATTTTATGTTAATATATTCAATTGTTTTGTAGAAGTGGCTTCTTGTCCTTAATTTTGTCTTTTAATATTTGTTCTTATTTGGCCTTGTATTATAGTCTTGTAAACATTGTATCAGAAAAACTTCCTTTCGTAGCCACTGAAGAGGAACGGAGTGGTTCGAGATACATTTGAGATAAAATAAAAAGGAATAAGGAATCTATCCAGTATTATCCTCGTTCCATACTTATTGTATGGAACGAAGTCCTGACTCTGATATAAGGCCCAAGTAAGCTTAAATATTAAAAGAAAATATTCGATTGTTTAAATTACTGTATAACAAGCATTTCGATAATATAAATTTTAGGCCTAATTTGTAACAAGATTACAAGTGCACTATAACAGACATTATAATTATGTATTGTTTAATAGTTTGCGATTTTAACTAAGAGCTAGGTGGATTCTGTTATCCATATATTAAATTTTTTATTTAAGGTGAACGGCATCTTATTAGAATTATCGCATCTGTTCGTCTATATGAACCAGTTGTGCTATGGTTTAGGTATATTCACTAAATTCATAATAAATAGTTTTTGGCTTATAAAATGAGTTGTAATAATCAACTGTAAGTGGATTCGTAGAATTAGATCTATATCTATTTTGGTAATTTATCTGGAGCCATACATGAGCAATTATGCTATGGCTCCAGAAATGGTATGTCATTAATTCATTTGTATCTGAAACTTTTGCATGTTTAATATATGTTATTTTTACTTTGATATAAGTTAGCAAAGTCGATAAATTAACCTTGAATATCTTTTAATTTATAAAATATAAAAACTGGTTATTTTGAAAAAAAAACAAACAAAAATTAATATTTCATTTATCAAGTATAACCTAATATTTTCAGATAAGTCGTAAGTCTTAATAGAAAAAATGGAGTAATAATTAATTAATTTATGTCGGAATTTTCTTTAAAAGCTTATTTACGTCCTTGACCGTCTAGAGAACAGTGAAAAAGAAAAACTTGTATCAGACAATCTAGTTCCGGAACAACAAATTGCGCAGCTGTTTGACACATTTAGATCCAGTTAATAAATACTCCCTTCTTAAATTTTTACCATCTAGCTCGTATAAGGTCTATTTATTTAAAATAAATCAAGGGAAAAAATGCTGTTTTTTTTAAATTTATTCATTAATTTAGAAATATTCTATTAAAATATTATTGAAAAATTTAAATAATTTATCCAAATGTCTAAATATTAAATTACTTATTGAATTTTAAGTAAAGGACACAAGGAAATTATGTTAATAATTAAATATTCTTTATATTTTTATTTTATCAAAAGCAAAATATCTATAACTTAAATGGTTTATAAAATAAATTTTTATTTAGGCCAACAACATAATTTTGGGGAATTGGTTATAATATTTATATTTTTCCTTATGACATTATTGCAGAAAATTAAATATTCTTTAATGCAGATAACAAATAGCCTAGAATACCCTATATTATACAATATTATCTGATGTATAAGCTATAATTTACAGAAATAAATATTTTTTATATACAGTACATCATTTCTTATCTTCTTTTGCATATTAATCTATTAATTATTATTAATATATTATTGTTGTTGTTGTTGTTGAATTATAATTTTGCGTTATCATAAAATATACGTTGTAATTATCTATGAATAAATCTGTATTTATATATTGCAGGATAATTCCATAATATAATTAAAATAAGCTTAAATGCAGCTAATATAATGAATTATTTCGAATTTTTCATTTTTACCATTAATTATGAAAAATGTTTATGTTAAATATGAAATTCAATGATTAGTCAAATCTTTAATATTAGAATGATAACTAAAAAAGGAAATGTATATATGATAAGAACTTTTTTGATTACACGTATTATAGTAAACGATAGTATAGCTTTTAAATTAATTAATATGATAAAAATTTATTATTATTTATTATTTAATAACTTGTTTTAATGAATTTATAAAAATATCATAAATTAATATTTATTAAAAATCTCAATAAACATTAATTTATGATATTTTTATAAATTCTAACGAAATTGTTTCAGAAAAAGTTATCAGTTCATATTAACGTAGTAGATAATCGTTGAATTTCATTTTTTAATATAAAAATTTACCATGTTGTATGATAAAATAAGAATTTGTATAATATTTGTTGCTATTATGTGATATTTTAAGTTAACACATTTATCAAATATAAGTATTTTTGTTAAGTTTTCTAATGATAGGCCTATACTTCATATGAAAATAGTTGACATATAATAATAAAGATAATTTTCAAATGAATGATAAAAATTTTAAACAGGTAAANAGAATTATCGCATCTGTTCATCTATATGAACCAGTTGTGCTATGGTTTAGGTATATTCACTAAATTCATAATAAATAGTTTTCGGCTTATAAAATGAGTTGTAATAATCAACTGTAAGTGGATTCGTAGAATTAGATCTATATCTATTTTGGTAATTTATCTGGAGCCATACATGAGCAATTATGCTATGGCTCCAGAAATGGTATGTCATTAATTCATTTGTATCTGAAACTTTTGCATGTTTAATATATGTTATTTTTACTTTGATATAAGTTAGCAAAGTCGATAAATTAACCTTGAATATCTTTTAATTTATAAAATATAAAAACTGGTTATTTTGAAAAAAAAACAAACAAAAATTAATATTTCATTTATCAAGTATAACCTAATATTTTCAGATAAGTCGTAAGTCTTAATAGAAAAAATGGAGTAATAATTAATTAATTTATGTCGGAATTTTCTTTAAAAGCTTATTTACGTCCTTGACCGTCTAGAGAACAGTGAAAAAGAAAAACTTGTATCAGACAATCTAGTTCCGGAACAACAAATTGCGCAGCTGTTTGACACATTTAGATCCAGTTAATAAATACTCCCTTCTTAAATTTTTACCATCTAGCTCGTATAAGGTCTATTTATTTAAAATAAATCAAGGGAAAAAATGCTGTTTTTTTTAAATTTATTCATTAATTTAGAAATATTCTATTAAAATATTATTGAAAAATTTAAATAATTTATCCAAATGTCTAAATATTAAATTACTTATTGAATTTTAAGTAAAGGACACAAGGAAATTATGTTAATAATTAAATATTCTTTATATTTTTATTTTATCAAAAGCAAAATATCTATAACTTAAATGGTTTATAAAATAAATTTTTATTTAGGCCAACAACATAATTTTGGGGAATTGGTTATAATATTTATATTTTTCCTTATGACATTATTGCAGAAAATTAAATATTCTTTAATGCAGATAACAAATAGCCTAGAATACCCTATATTATACAATATTATCTGATGTATAAGCTATAATTTACAGAAATAAATATTTTTTATATACAGTACATCATTTCTTATCTTCTTTTGCATATTAATCTATTAATTATTATTAATATATTATTGTTGTTGTTGTTGTTGAATTATAATTTTGCGTTATCATAAAATATACGTTGTAATTATCTATGAATAAATCTGTATTTATATATTGCAGGATAATTCCATAATATAATTAAAATAAGCTTAAATGCAGCTAATATAATGAATTATTTCGAATTTTTCATTTTTACCATTAATTATGAAAAATGTTTATGTTAAATATGAAATTCAATGATTAGTCAAATCTTTAATATTAGAATGATAACTAAAAAAGGAAATGTATATATGATAAGAACTTTTTTGATTACACGTATTATAGTAAACGATAGTATAGCTTTTAAATTAATTAATATGATAAAAATTTATTATTATTTATTATTTAATAACTTGTTTTAATGAATTTATAAAAATATCATAAATTAATATTTATTAAAAATCTCAATAAACATTAATTTATGATATTTTTATAAATTCTAACGAAATTGTTTCAGAAAAAGTTATCAGTTCATATTAACGTAGTAGATAATCGTTGAATTTCATTTTTTAATATAAAAATTTACCATGTTGTATGATAAAATAAGAATTTGTATAATATTTGTTGCTATTATGTGATATTTTAAGTTAACACATTTATCAAATATAAGTATTTTTGTTAAGTTTTCTAATGATAGGCCTATACTTCATATGAAAATAGTTGACATATAATAATAAAGATAATTTTCAAATGAATGATAAAAATTTTAAACAGGTAAAAAGTTATTGAATTTGTAAAAAATGCTCCACACTCATAAAAATGATATAATTTTTAATATTTCTGTTTTTTATTAATTGAAAACTGAAAAAACAATGTTTTATTATTTGTATGACTTTTATAAATTAGCCTATATTAAAATTATAAAACTTAACAAAAATACTTATATTTGATAAATGTGTTAACTTAAAATATCACATAATAGCAACAAATATTATACAAATTCTTATTTTATCATAAAACATAGTAAATTTTTATATTAAAAAATGAAATTCAACGATTATCTAATACGTTAATATGAACTGATAACTTGCGAAAGAATTATGCATTTTTTAAATAAATATATAATTTTATACAACATGCAATAGATATTATAAATAAATATAAGCTTATATTTATTTATTATATATTAATATGTAAATTTGCATTAAGCAGTTTGATAAAGATATACAATATATGCCTGAAAAGCATCCATGAAGCTGTGGCAGAAAAATATAATTAGCGTGTGCATGTGCAAAAAGCTAATAGTTTGGCATTTTAAAAGTATTTCTTCCGAAACTTATCAAAAATATTTACAAACGTTACACTAATATATATTTTCATTTTGATATAATATAATTTTAATTGCATTTTTATCTGTAAAATAAACATAAATTCAGTTCGGCTATAAACTATAAATTATTAGCATTAAATATAAAATAAAAATTCTCTCTAATTAAAATTCAGTCCCCAAAGGCTTTTTCTTGGTTTAACTAAAAATTTCAAGACATTTCAATAGAAGTTGATTTTTGTTATTATATTATAAATTAAATTTGGATTTATAACAATTTAAAATTTTTTCTTGAACGGTATTAATATTTTCCGGTTAATTACTTAAAATGCAGCTATATCATTTAAAAATGTGAGTTAATAAGATCGATTTTGATTGTTACAGGTTTCCTTAAAAGAGATTTGAGATAGATTTCCTTCATATTTAAATTAAAATTTTGAAAAAGTCTTTAAAACGATAAATAAATAACAGAAACGAAAAATTAAATTATAGTACTTAAATCAGGAATCGCATTTATTTAGGAATATATGAAGCCAATCGATCCCCTCCCTGTTCTATCTTTTTGAATAAATCCAGATTGTAAAATAGCCACACCTTGAACCAGTTTATTTCACTGTTTGGAACAGAATATAGGCAATCTGCCAGATCTAATCTGCTAAGTTGAACTTGTTTCTTCTGCGGCCAATGCCACAATAGATTCTCCTGTATTAAATCGTATCAACAGGCAATGCTAGAAAATATTCGTGTAATGTAGCGTTTTGAAATGATTATACATTATTTCGATTTTAGACAATTTCATAAACTTACCGGTCCAGCCGTCTTAGCTCTTTGTTGATTTTACTTTGTTCATTGATATATTGCATCTGTTGCGTGGATATCTGTTCTAATTGAGCTTGAACGTGATTTACTGCAGGAAAATTTTGAAGTTCTCTTGCTTGCTGTAAGCGTGATTTCAATTCTTCTTGTTGATTACCTAACAATTTTAACTGTTCTGCTAAAACATCCAGTTTCTCCTATGTAAATGCAGACCAATTATATTCCAGTAATATAACCATTATTAGAATTTTTTAAATGTAATTAAAATAATTTAATAAATTAACGCTTGTAATAATAATAATAATAGGCTAATAATAATAAAACTTCGAAATTTACTCCGTAAAAATATTAAGTAATCGTTCTAATTTAAAATAACTATTTTGTAAAATATTTTAAATTTTAATTGTTAATAAAGGCATCATATTAAAATAATAATTATAAATTTAGTTTTCTGATTTTTCACCGTTAATTCCTTAAACTATACATCTAACCAGCATAAAAAATCTTTAAAATATTTGATTTAGGATACATTTTTATTTCGAAAAGTGATGTAACCGTTTTAATTATCGCATAGCATTATGATAAATTTTAATTAATTATGTTAATCACAAATTACATGATGCTGATGCCTTCGATCAATAAGGTCATCAAAAAATTAATTGTTACCTTCACTTTACTCAGTCTCATATATAAAGTTTACGCTCATATGCGAAAGAAATTTTATACCAAAATTTCGATTTAAGATATTATATTTTTTTCAAAATTATGTTATAAATCTTTATTTCCTTTCAGTTTAATTAATTCTATTTAAATATTAACACAACTTCCCGAGTTTAAAATATGTAGATTGATAAAGTTGTGCTTCTTAAAACCTTTAGCTTTATTTTTAAATACTGTATGTTTATAAAATTATGACTTTCCTCTATTAGATTTTACAAATATTTATTGATATTCCAAAACATATGAATAGGTTCATATCAATTTCTTTTGTTGTCACAAAATTTCTTGAAATCAAACCAAATATTTTTATTCTGGATATATTTTATATGTTGGAAATGGAGATTTTTTTACTTCGTTTTAGAGAAAGTATAGAAAGATCTATGCAAATATTTTACTCTATAAATTTGATATTCAAGTATTTGTTTGAATAAGTTGAAAGAATATAAAACGATAATATCTTCATTAATGGTTTATACGCATTCTAATTATAGGCTAATAATAACTTATTGAATAAGAAAAACGATATTTTAAAAACTTTTTAATAATAGTAATTTTTAATTATTATTAAAATGATATTAAAACTTAATCTTTTAAAGACTATAGTATTCAATATATAATATAAATAGTTACTTAGGTCTACAATTTGAAAATTTATTCTGAAACAATGAAATTTATTAGTAAAAATGTAATAACAGCTTTACGTTGCGTACTTTTATTCTTTTTAGTGCTTCTTGAAGATGGAATTTATGAATATTCTTCATATTAAATGGCGCGTAACAAAATTTTACTTACCTGTCTCTTCTTCACTTCATCTTCTATTTGGGCTTTTTCAGGTACGGGTATATTACTAGGGCTTTGATCTAGTCGAATGCGTTTGCACGTTTCTTCATCATAAGGTTTACTATAACACTGAGACCTGCAAGTGTTGTCCATACTGTTTACATTATTGATAAAACTGATTTTACCGAAGGTATCAATAAGATAAAAACAATATATAGTTTAATTTATAAAGATATTTATTAAAATAAAGTTACGCGTTTCTAGTAACATTACGTTAAAGTGAAACTCTTAAAACATTTAATATTCTTATGGAAATTTGAAATCAGATAGGTTATATTTTTCTTTGAATTCTAGATATATGCAAAATAGCTTAACATCTTCAAATGAACGTTTTCTGTTAGTTTAGGTTTCTGATAAAACTTTTTACATAATAATATAGCATTCATTGATAGAAGGCAAACTCAAATAGACAGACATAATTTTCCGAGATATGTATCATGTTATGAATGAGTGAATATCTCTGATCATTCTCATAAATCTATCAGTTATTTGCTTTCTGTTTCTAACTAATCAATGAAATGATGTAATGAAGAAATGATGTAATAATGAATTGATTGTTTACACAGAATTTAATCTTTTTGTAGAAAATCACGACTAAAACATTTTATTAGAAAAATTTGTTAATTTATTGTAAAACATTCTACTGTAAAAAGAATGATATGAAATTCTGTTGTTTATATATACAGTATATATATTTTACTTCACGGAGAAAAGAAAGGAAAACAATTGATGTAGAGTGCATAATTTATTTCTTAAAGCAATTGATTTCTTTATTATAGAAGTAAATTTGTTATTTAAAAATATTCTGTTTATAAACAGATTTTAATAAAGCATGTATGAAGTGAGTTAAAGTTAAATTGAAATTTAAAAAATAATGAATAATTTTTCATAACAATAATAACAATTAAAAAGTTATAAAAAGTTAAATTATAATAAATATTATAGGCTGTCATTCAATTTACAATTTGATTGTGCTTCCGTTTTTTTTTGTTTTTTTCTACTTTATATTCTAAATTATGAAAATAGAGATTTTTATATGTTTAATCATTTCTGCCTAAGGTCTGCACTTTTTAAAGTAATACTACTAATAATAAGTGAAACATTTAATTGAAAATTAGTGGAAATCAAAATATTGAAGCTAATATTGTTTCTCATTACATTAGAATTTAATAGTTTATCGGCTAGAAATATTAGTGTCAAAATTTATCAAATCTAAAATCTTAATATATTAAAATCATTAGGCCTAGAATTATTATTAAGTTATCGAAACAAAAATAATTATTAAGAATATAAACAATTTTTGAGATTATAATTATTTGTTTATCAATTTGATATTCATTAGGTTGTTGAAAGAAAATTATATCTTGATGAAAGATAGAATGCCTTTAGAGGAAGAAGATAAAATCCAAATTAATGTGAAATATATTTATCCTATTTAAAATAATAATTTTTTTTAAATTTCTTGTTTAATATTAAGCAATAAGATGTAAATACAAATTAAAAATATAAGATTAAATCTGCTCAAATGAATTCTAAGCTTAAATTGCAAAGTTAAATTGCTGTAGTCTTGTTTATTATTTAAATAAATTAACGCTTGTGTTTTATTGATTTAAGGATGTTTGAATTGAAAAATATTTTACAAAATAATAGTTAATCAATTTGTTATGTCTAATAATTAAGTCATATTATTTGGTATGATTAATAAATTCAAATGTAACGATCATTATACATGAATAGAACAAATATATACTAAATTATTTCCGATATTTTAGACAATGCATCTGAAAATTAGCTATGAATGCTTTTTAATTTACTATTTAAAAAATAGAAAACTGACAAAATGAATTTTATTATTAATATTAGAGTTGTTGTTCTATAAGAATGAATAATTTATGCAATTTTTAATACTCTAAAAGCTAAAATACTCTGTATTATAAAAAAACTAATTTAAAAAAATTTGGCATGTAAATTATTCATGAAAATAAGTTTAAAATACTTAGTGAGAAAGTAGAAACTGAGCTCTATGTCTAAACCTTATGTATAGATTTATATGAAAAAATATATCTTCATATTTGGAATATTAAATGTGTGCAAAATTAAAATAATACAGTATAACTAAATGTCTTACAAGTTAATTACGAACAGTTTGAATAGTACTTTCATATAATTTTTATTATATATACAGTATACACAAACACACATACACACCATTTTTCAGAAGATATTTAATAATAAATAGATAATGATTTTGTTTTTATTTTAAAATTTGATATAATAAGAAATTTTGAATACTAAAATGAAAAATTTTTTATTGATTTATATTTCATTATTACGTGTTCTGAAAAGTAATTAAATGGCTAAATATATTTCTTTTTTGTATTGGAAAAATTTAGTTTTTGTTCAAATTATGATTTAATTTAAACAAATTTACATTAAATCAAATATTTAATTCAAAATTTAAGTATCTTGAAATTTTCAAAAAATCTAACTTTTATTTGTATTTAATTTTCTATTTATAACTTTCATGAAAATAAACTCAAACGTGCTTTATTCTAAAATAAAAATTAAAATGAATATAAATAATTATAGACTAATATTAAAATTAGATTTATATAAAATTCCAAGAACTAAATGAAAAGTTGTATATCTGTAATAAAGTCAATTCTGTACCTTTTAACGAAATTTAAGGTAAATTATATGTAAATAGACCTATTTACCATAAATAGCTATCTGTTCTAATCTTATCTTATAAGGAAGTTATAATTATAATTCAAATATCTTGATATTCTAACAATATAAGATAACTTTTTGTAGTGTGTGAAATGAATAGAATTGTACTGTACATTGAAAAGAAAATTATTAATTAATTTAATAAGAAAAATAAATAAAAATACAACATACATTATTAAAAATTCATTAATATGTTAATGTGTTAAATATCCAAAACAAATAGAGTATTTGCAATCCTGCAGAGTATTTTTCCGGCAGCTTAAATAATGTACTGTACATTTATTTTATGAATATCTTCAGATTTTTTTAATAAGTATCGACAACAGTTTATCAAATAATTCTATAATAAAGAGTTTTTTACGTTTAAATGTGTTTTTAATTATAATATTACATTCTATAATTTATTCTACGTAAGGAATAGACGAATTTCATTACATTGTATTAGTGTAAATTCTATAGTCTTGAGCATTATATGACAATCGCATAGAATTAATGAAATTCAACTTTTTCAACGGCGTTTTTCGTTTGTAGCTTCTATAAATAGTAAAAGCATATTAAAATATAACTTGTCCGTTTTTCTGGCTGATTGAAGGAGAATAATGTAAAGTAATGGATACATTTGTGTGTGTGTCAGATAAAAATCTTGAAATGGTTGGATAACTATATCTTCAACCAATTATAAGATTTTGAATTTTTGACAGTCACGTTTGTCAATCCTTTATTTCCAACTTCCAACCAATCACTGAAAAACACACATCATTAATAGCATCTGTTAACTATTTTAGAATAAATAAACTTTATAAGGACCTATGAATTCTTCAAAGGATGAAAAATAATCCTTAAGGATACAGCATAGTTACCAATGTTTCCATAATGTAAGGTGACTCAGAAAACATATATAGAATTTTAATCATAAGACTTGCAGTACCGAATTCCGTCACTGTGAGGTGTGCATTTCAAAATAACTGCTTTCGTTGGTGCGCTGTGCATTTTGGTTCGAAGAAATAAAATTCATGACAACGGTTCAAAGAAATTTTTGTAGCCAGTATAGTAGGGATTCCCCAAGTAGACCTGTTATTGATATTTACTCTTGACATTAAAATTTTGTTGAGACTGGTTTTTCTGATCCTCATGACAAATCCCCTGATAGTCCACGTGTTCCTAATTCTGTGGTGAAACAAGGGTGAGTTTTGTTCGTAGTCCTAGGAAATCAACGCAACGTGCATTTCATGAAACTGTCATTTCACGAAATACAACCTGCGTCTCGTGAAATATCATTTAGTGAGCACTAAATGATATTTCACGATTATCTTGCACTAAGACTTAAAAGTTCTCAATGCTGCAAAAATTACTAACGCGAATAAAGTGGGTCGTCGGAAATTCTGTCTAGAAATGTTGCATTTGATTGAGAAAGACGAGACATTCTTGGACAACATTATCTTCTGTAAAGAGCCGACATTTTATCTCAGTGGTAAAGTGAAAAGTGAACACACGACTGCAGGATTTGGGGCCTCGAAAATCTACGAGCTATAAACTCGTGAGTCCAAAAATAAGCGTGTTTTGTGCTATTAGTAAAATAAAGTGTAATTCCTCTTCTTTTTCCACTAGGGAATCATCGACAGTATCATGCATCTATATGCTGGAAATTTTCTCATTTCACAGTTAAATGACTTTGACACAGAAAAACGCATGAATTTTTAGCAAGATGATACTCCACCACACTACAGTATAAATGTCCGAGATTTCTTCAATAAATGTTTTCCAAGTCCGTGGATTGGTCGAGCAGAACTGATAGCATGACCACTTCGTTTTCCAGACTTGACACCTCGATTTTTGTTCTATTAGATTTCATTAAAAATATAGTATTTATTTCATCTTTTCCTGCAAATCTTGCTGAGCTCGAATCTCTGTCGCAATTATCAGTGACAACAGATATGTTGCTTCGAGTTCACATCGAACCAAAATGACTGTTCTTGGTAAAATCTGACGTGTTTTTGCTATAAATTAACGCCTGAACCGATTCCATAAGTCTTCTGATTTAAAGTCTATAGGCTATACTTTTAAAGTTGTAAAGTCATTGTTGAATCGCCCAGTGTATAATAAAGCCGTATTTTGTTATAATTATAAATATAATGTGTTCTAACTCACAAATTTATTTGAATTTTACTATTAAAACATTCTATTTAGGAAGCATGTCTGTAGTTATTAACATAGTCTATTAACACATAAGCTGAAATATGTTATTTGTAAACAAACTAATATATTTTGGTCGAATTGATATATATATACAGTATATATATATATATATATATTCATTGAAATGTTACATTGATATTTTGTATATACAGAGTGTTCAGAAAATCACTGTGCTTCTTTCTAATCATATTTTTGCATTATNACATATATATATATATATATATGTATGTATATTCTTAATTTAGACAAATTAATTTCAGTAATCTGTTTTAATTTTGATATAATTATACTTGATATTTTCATGTGATTATACATGTATGAAAATCAATTAAATTACATCAATTAAACAATGTAAAATTGCATTTTAGAATGTTATAGATATAATAAATTTAAATAAGTAGATTATTTCTCAAAATTGTCATTTTATAAGTTTATTTATTGTTTCTCTGATTATAAGTTATGGTCAATTTAAGTGTCTCAAATGTTGGTCATTTAAAAGTTATGTTTTTTCTAAATTAATGCTAAACTGAAACTAATAATTATTTAAAATTTCCATGCAAGAAATAAAAATCTGATTTCAAGAAAAACATATACAGGATGTTTAAAAGCATTCAGCGTTTATATGGTAGATAGTATACACCATACTGAGTGAATAAAAACATTAGTAAACAGGTAGAAAACTCAACCGTTTCTGTGATAAATGATCCGATAGAGAAAATTTTTGAGAGCTTGGAACACTGAATAAGATGATGCCATGCCTGCGTAGAAATGGAAGGAGGACATGTAGAACACTTTTTGTAAATATCGAGGCAAAGATTTGGCAAGATTATCACCTCTTTTCACGTTGCAAGCGACACATAGAAGCTAATAAATCAGTTATGATGCTAACATAAAAGTGTTAATGTCTTAGAAAAGGTTGATTTCTTTATCTATGTTTACTAAAGTTTTTTTCACTCAGTTTGGTGTGTACTACCTATCATATAAACTAAATGTTTTTAACACCTTGTAGACTTTATTCGCAATAACAACCTAATATATTTAAAACCTAATCATAAATTTATTAGAAATTAATTTTATATCTTATTCTCTGTTACAGTCTTTTTAATTTAATTGTTGTTACAATACATATAAAACTGACATTTGCCTTAACGTTATATTTATAAATAAATTTTAGATTTAAATATCGATAGTTCATTAATACTCTAATAAATACCTTGAATGTCCTTTAGAATACTGATAGCCACTGTCTCGAACCACCTGCCTCGCTAAAGGAAACAACTCATCTCTGCGAGTAAGAAGAGCTGGAATGTGCTTACAGATTTGTGCTGCAGCTTCATTCACCGATACCTAAAATTCGTATTAGTTATTAGTTGATATTTCAATTTAAATGAATTTAGTTACTTTTTTCTAATTTAATTCAATCCTTCAACTTTAACACAGGTCTGTATCATGTCAAGTCTTAAGTTATATTAATCTAATTTTATAGGAATTATTATATGATTTAAAATTATGTATCTATTCGCCATTTAATATTTTATGATATGACTTTAAAAAATGTTTGATTTGTACAGATATATTTGAATAAATTATATAAATAAACGTGTTAAACGAACGAGTATTGTATAATCTTTCATGTAGGTCTTTTTAATAAATACAATAATAAATTTATACAAAATATTTTAATTTTAAATTAGAAAATAATTTATTTAATTCTACTAACAGATATAAGATACTATACTTTAAAATTTAATTAAAAATATCAAATTTTTAAATTCGCAAAAATGCTAATGAAATATTATTTTATCACAAATTATAATTTTAAATATTGTTTCGTTCTTCTACTAAAAAATTTTAACATAAATGCCTGTAAGCATTTAGTTATTTTTCCACATTCAAGTATTTTTTTTACGCAAATAAGGCTCAAAAAGTAAGTTTTATTATATAAGCATATAAAGACTTTATATTAATAATAAAGATAAATAAGCATAAATATATATTTCTGTACGTTACGTTATGTATAAACATGAATACAAAGAAGCATTTTTGAAAAAGGAAAAACAGTTAAGTATCTAATTAATTATTTTCAATAACAAAATAATTCTAATATTTTTTAAAAAATTTGATAAATTTTGCTATTTTCGAGTTTACCTCATGTAAAGTCAATGGTTTTTCAGGTTTTCTTTTACAATCAAATCGACCATAAATAGCAGCATATTTTCGGATTTCATCCATCCTTCGTGGATCATCTTCCGGCATATTCATGACATACTGTAAATTAGAATAGCATATTTACCTTTTGAAATGATTTCTGATATTAAATACATTTTTATAAATAAACCAGATACCGATCAATTTAAAACTAATCCATATATAAATTAGCATAAAAAATTTTTTTATTAAATTAATTTCTTATTATTAGTTACTGTATATCATCTAATATGACCTTTGTTATAACATAAGCAAAAATATTATAAGTTAATAAATTACATTGCTATAAAACTTAATACTACTTATTATAAGTTCTACATAATAAAGCTATTTAAAATAAGTTTAGATGAGTCCAAGACAATTCAGGTTCGTTTTTTATAAACCAATCTGCTGTAAATTTTAAAATTATATATATTTTTTCTATTGATATGATTATTACAAATGAAGATTCCGAATTAATATTAGTGTTTTACTTATATTCATTTATATTTAAAATTTAATAAATTTAAAACATTATTAGTTTATTTTTAAATCTGATTAAACATGTATTAAGAATTAAAAATATATAGGCCAATATATTCTCCAAACTTTAAATATTTTATTAAAACAAGTTTGTTGGCGATAATTTTGTTAAAGCTCATAAAAATGGAAAATAATACGAATTCAAAAATTAAATTCGTTTAATTTTCTACATCTTTATTAACTTAAAAATAAATTTTCTACGGAATATATAGAAAGTATTACACTCAGGATTTAAACACATGAAATAGTTTAATAGGCTACATAAAAGCTTCAAAAATTTTCAAAATGTACGCTAAAGGAAATACTACTACTGCAATATAGGCTATAAACTGTTAAAATGTAATGCCTTCGGCATTACTACAATCTGCGATGGATCTCTCTAATTTGTAAATGTAATGCCGAAGGCATTACATTTACAAATTAAAATTATGGAGAACACAATATTAGAGAATAGTTCATGTTGCTGCAAAAAGCTTGTAAGTGGATTAACTTCCTTGAACTTTTGAGTTGAAGGAAGGCCGAACAAAAACATAGATAATGAGTCGCATAGACTTTTGAACCCAAGTTTTTTGTAGCGACGTACACGACTTTCTAAACTGTGCATATATCTTGCGAAGGATACCACTAGGCCGAAGGCTGTCAAGAAATTGAATAACAGCTCTCTGTTCAATTTTGGTGGAGTTTGATACGGCAATGCCATTTTCTAAACCGCGTAGTGGATGTCCCTGCAGGTGGCAATTGCGTCCACTACGCGATTTAGCTTTTATGTAAACTATTGGTAAAGGGTCGCATTACTGTATACTCCTTCCCTATTATTAGTCTCAACCTTCTACGCTAAGCTATTTTTCTTTGACATCTTATTTATTGAATCTGCCTCGTACAATATTTGTTATGATTAATTATTAAAAAGTTATAATTCTGCTATGTAAAGAAATTTTATATAGCATATTTTCAGAGCAATTTTTTACTCTAACATATCTTCATTTCGAAAAAATTATAGAAGAAAATAATACGAACATTACGAAGACCAAAATTTCAATTCGAAAACTCTTTAATTGGACTTGAGATTAATTCTTACGAAATTATTTGAAGATAGAAAATAAAATTCACAAAGTAAGCCTATATGACTTATTAGAAAAAGTATTAAAATAATTTTTTTCTTAGAAATAGTATTAGATATCACCTTAAGTACTGCATTTCGGAAGAATTTATTTTAAAAATCTGATTTCAATTATTGATTAATAATAATTACTATTTAATTTATAAAAATAAAAACGATTTTTATAAATTATATGATAATTATGTGACGTAATGAATTTTAAACTTGAATAAATTTTGGTAAAAATAATTACATTATACAAATAAATAATAATAAACATAACATTTCATTAATTATAATTAATTTAAAAACAGAATTAATATCACTCCTTGCACTTTTATGTTAATTTATAATTCATTTATCACTTACATTAACATTTATACGTCTAAATATTAAATATTGGATTTGATCTTGTTTTATTTATTCTTGAAAGAAATATAAAGCAGCAATATTTATTGTTATTAAAGTAGAATATTTTTATAATTTAAAGTATCAGTCGGATTTAGAATCCAAATATTTATATTAACTTCAAATTTAGAAAAAGTTTTTACTTCCATCGTCTTCACCGGTTGCCAAGGTAACATTAGCGATTCAACCAATCACTGACGAAATGTCAGCGCAGCAATTAACTATCCTCTGCTTTAGAAATTTGTTGATGTTTCATATTTATCGTTTGTCTGCTTAAAAAAATCGTTTATATATGTTAATTTATTTTCTTATTTATTCAATAGTATCGTAAGAGCACATTTTATTTGGTATTTTACGTTTTACCACACGCTAGACTAAATTTGGGCTTGACGAATAGAAATTTCGCCTACATTTAGACCAAACTACACATAAAATGAATAAAAATTTCATTTAGCCAATTACTTTTTCAATTTAGAACTTTAAATTTAAACACTAAAATCCTAATAAAATAAGACAAGGTTATTCACTAAAAGGATGAAGAAAAATAAAGAACTATGTATGCATTTGTTAGACCTAGTCTATACAGGCCTAATAAATTCATAATTTTAAAAAATAATTTCAAACATTAAATGTAAAGTAATAATGAATATATTCTGTCAGTGACGCACCCAGAGAAAGGGCCTGACAACCCTTAGGAAAAATGGGAAAAACTAGAAAATTTTCCAAAAATATTTTCATAATTAGAATTCACTTTTTTATTTATATTATGTGCTGTCTTCTATTTCTATGCTACTTATGAATTAGCAGTCACATAAGGTGTGATTTTATTGAATTCGCATTTAAAACTTCTTATTCATTCAACTCTGCTCTCCCAAGATTAAATTCTGAATGCGCCAATGTATTCTGTGGGTTATATAGTCGTTATTATTTCATAGGTAGTAAAATATTATTTATATTCATATTATAATAGGAAAAAGATATGGCAAGAATATTTTGTTGCCATATCTTTTTCCATAAGATGACATTTTTATATTTATTTATTTTCGCTTATATTAATTCATTGCTCTAGCTTTCTTTAATAATGGAAGTTTGAAAGCAGAAAATAAATTTTGATGAATAATAGCTTTCAATGAATCTTTGATTTAAAAATATATGTAAAAATAAATTTTTTCTTAATAATTGGAAACAAATGAAATATGAAAAATTTTAATTATTATTTAATAACACATTTATTGCAATCGATAAGAGTTTTTTTACGTGCTGATGAGCTACTTCGATGTTTATTGCTTTAAACCGATATTCTGTTTGCTTATGTGAACATACAAATTATGCTAACAAATGATTATAAGCTTATTAAATTGTGAAAATAAGAATTGATAGTACGGTATATTGGTAGACATAAAGGTGGATCTACATAGGGACTAATAGAGCTTAAATCCTGGACTCCAAGTGTCTCTTGAATTATCATAAATTTTTAATATTTTTTCATTAACAATTACGATAAGTGCTCATTGTTAATGAAATTAGTAAAAAATAGTTATTATTAATAATATAATAATAATGATAATTTATAGTATTATTTGTTTTATTGTGATCAATTGATTTCTTAATCTAAACAAAAAATGGGGCCCCATTGGACTTCAATAAGCCCTAGGCCCCGAAAAACCTAGGTCCGCCTTTGGGTAGACAAAATTACATAATTTAGTTTTACATTTAGGTTTATAAACATGTATAAAGAACTATACTTATCTACAGAAAATAAACTTGAAAATTTATAGTTTGATTATATTAATTACGATAAAGTTTGTGATAATTTTATCGATCTTTAAAATAGTGAACAAATAAGCTAATTCTAAAAGTTTTATAATTGCAGTTATTTATGATTTAATTCAATATAGTATCAAATGATATTGATATTTATAAATAATTTATTATTTTATGACGCTGTTCTACACAATGAACAAAAATTAAATATAATGTACCTTAATTAGACGTATAATAAATAAGAACATATTTATAAAATCAATATATATCAACAAAATATATGAAACGAATTTATTAACACAAAGTTTTAAAATTATTAGTAGAATTTAATTTTGAATAAAGGAGTAAATATACAGAATATCTATTCAAAGAATTAAACTATTAGAAAATAATACATTTATTTAAATCATGATTAATGAATCAAATTAATTATAAAATTCAACTAATCGTACTTTTTATTTATTATTGAATATCTTAAAATTATAGAAAGCTTGCTTAATTTCTTATTAAATGTAATTGGCATTAACATTACAGAATGGCTAAAATACTGATGACTAAATATTGAGATTTTAATACTTTCGCTAAGTATAAAATATTTATACAGCAATTTTACAAATACTATTAACTTTATTGACATAAATTTTGATTAGTCTATTTAATAATTTCGGTTATAGCCTATTCAACATTTACAATTTCGGTTATAGAGTTTTATTAAGATAAATTAATGAAATGGATAAAGTTTAAACTTTGATTATCTAAATAATTTACTTAAACATGTGTAAATGTAACCAACAATGAGGCAATGAACTTCTTTTCACATATATTCTACTTTAGTGTATATTAATACAAAACTACTAATATAAAACTGTTACCTAATACTGTTACATTAAAAATGCTTATTTATTAACCATTCAATTATTCAATGATAGCCTATTTAAAACAAATATTATGTTCGACTTACACTAAAAAGTAGTTAACGAATAACCAATTATTTATTAATTCCTTATTTGTTATCGGTATTTACTAAATCTAAAATTAGCATAATAATGTTTTCATCTATAAAAGAATTTAAATGTCTAAAAATGTGCTAGCCACATTGCATCTTGTGTACGTAGATTTCACAATAATTATACATTTATTAAATATTTAAAATTGGTTTGTTTACATAAAAGCGGTGTAATATTTGTTTTTAAATGTCAGTAATTTTACATATAGTTTTGGTCATTTGTCGAAAGATTATTTCACCCATTTGGGCTTATTGAATACCAGATAAACGGATATCAAATAAAGTGAAATATTTTTATTGCATTCAAGATGAATACTTTATAATTTTGAAAATAAATTAATATAATATTTAGTGATTTTTACTTTATTCATTTTTAAAATGTGGTTAAAAACTAATTCAATGTTTATCATCAACATTGATACTTAATTTATAATTTCTAGTTTATCTATTTATCTTTTATATTTAGTTGAGAGAGTTGTTTGTTATTAAAAGCATGAATTATTACATTTGTTTTAAAAACTACTAAACTATCGATCATTTAAGAAATTTATCTAAGGTTTCAAATATAAAGTAACAATTTTGAATTGGTTTGAGAAAGAACTGTAGTAGTTACTAGAGGAGAAAAGATGTTTCACATTTTTTATCTGCGAAATTTAATGATTTATGGAAGAAATACTATGATTATAGTCATTTTAATAATGACATTTTAAAAAGTTTGTAGATACAGAAGCAGAAGAAAAACAGAAGCTTACAGAAACGACATAGATTTTAAATTTAGAAACTATTAATAGACAATATTGTTCAGTACAATAATTTATTCTAACTAAATTATTCGTATTTTTTTTACTTGAAAATAAACATAATCGATTTTAATATGTTTGTATATTAAGCAATTAATATAATTAAAAGTATAGGTTATTTCTTAAATTAATATGTTAAATGATTTAAATCATATTTTCGCCAAATAGAAATTGGCTTAATCCTACATTGAAATCCATTAATTAATAAAGATAAAAAATTTTGTATGTTTTTGCATGGATTATTACTTAAAAATAAATTAGATTGTTTTAAAATTCTAGTGAATAATAGTGAAATTATTCGTTGGTAAATATGAAGTTCATATTAGTTAAGTTTTAAAGTTAAAAAAATAATTTTAATTAATTTAAAAATTTATTCTAATTTATTATTATTGAATTATAATATTCGATACTATAAATTATGTAATAATTTTTATTTTGTTCTAATAGATATACAGTAACCTATATAGATGGTAAAGTATGGTAAAGCATACTAATAAAACTATTACAGTTAGACAGGCTACTATTTTGCAACAACTTACTCCACTAATAGCTAGTACAGATGCATCTATTTACCCTATTTATATAATAACCTATTTCAGAAAGGAAGGAATTACTATAACGTGAATTTTTGTACTAGGAAAATAAAGTTTATTATATTTTACGTCTGGATCAAATTGTTATATTGAGAAGATAACGTTTAATTTTTTAATATCTTTAAATGTTTAATGCGATAATTTATATTTAAATGAATCAAAATATTTTCAAGATTATTTTCTAAATAAAATAGCTTAAAGTTTGAAAAATTAAGAAAGAATTTTTATAATTGTTTATCTCTCTCTTCTGTAGCAAAAATCTGAAAATTATATTTCAAAAAGTTTGAAGAGAAAAATAAAATAAAGAAAATACAAATAAGGACTGTAAAGCCTGTTCGAATGATAAAAAATAACAAAATCTATAGCCTCTAAGAACATATAATTTATCTTATCTTTACTAAAACGTTGTAAGATAATATCAAATCCTAGTTAACATTTCCTATACCTATAAATTGAAAAAGAAAACCTAAATATTGAAATATTCTAACAGATTTTAATCATTTATAACTAATACTACTTAATNTAATATAGTTATCGGCTGAAATTTTAAAATATTTCATAATTTTTGTATATTCTCTATTACATGTGTAAAACTGGTTATTGTTGGGATATAAATTAACTATTCTTAATTATTTTGATTCTACTTATACAATTGTAACTTAATTTGAATTTAGAATAAAACATTACAAATTATCATAATGTATCTAGTGTTAGTTATATTTATTACCATTTATCTATCACATATACTGTAAATACAGAATAATACATAAAACAAATCAATATAAAGACAATTGAAACATGACAAAAACTGAAATGTTGTTTCGTATTAAAAGATAAATATGACAATATCTTGATAAAATAAAAATAAATAAAAACATCTTTTGATTAATTTAAACTCTATGGGTCTTTTCGATTGTTTCGTCATAACACTGCTAATAATTTATTTTAGTAATAAGTTAGGCCTAATAGTAGTGAAGAAATTACTGATTGTGTTATTTTATTAGTATTTAGGCTATAAAAATATTACTAAAATATTCTAAGTTTNTATTACTTATTTTATATTAAAATTATTTAATTTAATTAACTTTTAGAGTCATAGTTATAGTATATTTACATTATTTATCTTATTAAAATACTTCAGATAGGGTTCTTAGATACATATTTCTTCGCTTACATCCCTTATAGCCATTACGTTGTCTTTCTAAGGGATCTTGTTCCATGAAACGAAACACGACTCTGATGTAATTCAGCCAAATATTTTCCAAATCTAAAAAAATTCACCGTGACACGAATGATAAAAAAACGTCGGTGAACGTGTTAAACTTTAAGAAAAAAAAAGGGGGAAAAGCTAAAAATTTACTGTTATCTGTCACGTTTAGGTATAGACGTTTAAGAGAAAGCCTTACGGGGGTGGAATACGTAAAAAAAAATCTTGGAAACAAGAAAAAATCTTGTAGAAAAAAAAGGCGTGATGTTGACGAAATACTCAGTCTTTATTGTATTATAAATATAAGGAAACTGGAAGACATTCATTTCTAAAACTTTTGTGTAATTTTGACATCTTCTCAGCAACAATGACTATAGAAGCTATTTCTGTAAGACACAATACAATACAGAAAATGGCTCTCAAAACAGAAATAATATTTCATTCGTAGAATTTTATCCTTTATTTAAATTTTATGCAGAAAACATGTCAAAAATTATTAAATTTCTTTTTTTTTTGTCTTTTTCTTCCATTCAATAAAGATATCTTAATGTTTTTTCATACGACTTTACAAATGAATTTACACTTATAAAAAATTTTATTAAATAATTTAAAGATAAGCCGAAATGTCAAGGAATCAATGAAAAATGTTCGATAAACTGGAACGAAATATGCATTCTAACAATGAAACATTTTTATCACTTTCCTCACTTGAATTCAAAATAATATTTGATTGATGTACCTTTTTTTTTTTTCTTTAAATTTCAATATGCAGAACACGAAAATATATTTTCCTTTCTTAAATCACATATCAAATAGACTACGCATTTATTGAAGATGTTTGATTTTTTTTCTTTAAATTTCAATAGCTTAACTATTAATTTAATTTAAGGCCAATCTAGATATTTTGTGTATATTATATTAAAGCTATAGGCCTAATTTAATCTAGACCTGCATAAGTTATATATAACTAGACCTCCTGTAATTATTTTATTAATCTTCTCTTTTCTTATTATGATTGTAAGCACAAATATAGTACTGATATACTCTCAGTATATGAGACAAGGAGTATTGAAATTCCTTAATAATATGAACAAGCGAAATGCAATAAAATTTTAATAGATTATGAACACGAAAAAAATAAGACTTCTGAATCTGTTACAAGTATTGTAATACCCAGAACTTAATATAGGCTACTTATTAAATTATTATTTAAGTCTGATAATATTTTCAATTTTAGAGTTCTATAATTTTCAAATATTTTACTATTCTATTCTTTCAGACATTAAAATTCGCGTATAGCCTAATATAAAATTTGATTACAAATTATAAAATTCAGACCTACTCAATATTTTCATTCTAGACCTATTCAATAAGTCTTGAAAATCAATATTATGTTTCAAAATGATAACTAAATAGAATATTTTATGTGTATTATTATTATTATTATATATCTATATTAAAATATACTAAAATTGATTATTTTTATAGAACGTAACATTTAAAAATTTTAGACATGTTATATATAANTTTATTCGCTTTTAGTTTTACGTAATTACTGAAAGTGTTTAAATGGAATTTAAATTTTTAAATTTTATTTTTTGTTTTTTGTCATTTAAAATGTAATAAAATTAAAATTATTTATTTAAAACGCTATTTGAATTACGCTGAGTGAAATATTGAAACCTGAGGAAAAAAATTGTCTGGTGCAAGCTTGTCTAACGTGTTAGGTTATGATGAGTTCCCACGATGTATCTCCTGAAAGATAAGGAAAGTCTGGCATGTTTTTTCTACGACTAGAGAGAGAAAGAGAGAGAGGAAAGGGTTAAACATACAACCCTTTCCACTCTCTCGCCCCCTTCTCGTTGAAAGGTCAAAAGAAAGATCTTATAAAAGACCGTGAGAAGTTCTCAGGCTTTTTCCAGTTTTTTCGTACTTGCATGGAAATGAAAGGATAATTTTCAAGAAAGAGACTTCCATTTGCTGTCTTATCGACAAACTTCTCGTTATTCCTATAAAATGAATGATCACCTACTTTTTAAATACTGATTTCGACTTAATAATTTTTTATTTAAAGATAAAATGCAACTTATTATAAAACTGGCCTATATGTCACATTCATTTTCTTATACTTAGTATTTATTTTATTTTTATATATTATTATTTCTTTTTGAATGCTATTAATTATTTCGTACCTAAGTTTATATAATACGATAATAAGAAAACTATAATAATAATTTTACAAGTTTTTATAATAGATCATTATTCTCATTGCATCTTTTATAGCTTATTTTTCAGAATGGAACTTTAAGGTAATTAAGTAATTTATCTATTTGATATGAAATATGAATTTGAATGAAATTCTTGTTTAATGATATTGATATTTTAGTTACGTTATTTTATTTACTTGTTGAATCTATGTATTTGGCAAATAATCTCACTGTAATAGACAGCCCTTTATAATTAATATATAAAATGTAGACCAGTTTGTTATAATTTTTGTTAATAATGTTAAATACTAGCATATATCTAATTGCATCCAAACCTATCGACTACGTTATATTTACTTCATTATTCAAATAAAAACTTTTCTGACTATAAATTTATATCTTAAAATGATCTCAGTAGTCCGATTTTGGCGTACGCAATTTAAATTTCATTGTGGAATTATTAAAATTTTAATAATGCATAATATTTTTAATTGCGAAACTTATAAAACAAACATCTTTGATAAAAAAATTTGTTGGATCATCCTAATTTTTATTTAAAAAAATAGATAATAATTAATTATTTTTAAAAGAAAACATACAGAGATTTAAAAATTACAGTAGTCTATTCAAAACTCTACTATGATTTTATAAACTATTTTTACAATTCGATTTTTATTATTCATTAAATCATCAACAAAAATTACTTTGAACGTAATTATAAAAACTTCTAATTTTAAAATACATTATAATGTGATTAAATTTTGATTCGAATTTTTTTTTTTTTTTTTTAATATTAACCGATTATCAGTTGTCCTAGTCGTCAAACACAGAAGTAAGTTAGAATGAAACGAAAGAAAAAGTAAAAATAATAACTGGCTATTAGATAGCTGAATTAACTATACATTTTAATTAAATAAATACATAAAAATTATACATTTATTACATAACATAAAATTAGTTTTACTGGTTAACATGGAAGTCAGACTGTTCAATTGTGAACATTCACTCGTTTTATTTTAGCGGGTATCTATCAAGAATTTATAATCTCTATTAACATATTTCATTAACATTATGTTTTATAATCAATTATTCATTCTGATTATTCTTGTATAAATAATAAAATCAGCACAAATTAGCTAAAAAGTATTTAAATTCCCCGTAAATAGATCTTCAGATGGACACAAAAATTCGTTACCTACATATTTGTAATAAGGATATTTGATTGCCATTTCATCAATAATCTATCTACTATTTTACATCTATATAAATTTAAAATAATAATTTCAACTTTTTATTTTATAATCTGATTGTACTGTAGTATGTTTGATAACTTTCATTTCAATATTGCTTACTTTTTGTAATTAAATTTATAATTTAAAATATTAATTTCATTTACTTTTAAATTTAAAAAAGTTTGTCTTTTTTTATGTCGAGCTAATTATAAATAAATACAAAATATTTAATCTTTCTAATAAAAATTGCATCTTATTACAGTTCGCAAATTTTCATTTTTTATATTAATAGTTGTAATAATTCTTATTATTGTTTTTATTTTTTAAATTATATTGTTTTTTTTAAACTATTAATATTATGAAGGTAAAAATAATATAACAAAAATTCCTTTTATAAATAAATTTTATTTGGTTGTTTTTATACATTTATTCGAGTAAAAATATAAATTTTTACTAGTTTAAGTTTTAGTAAAATTTTATTAAATTGCTATCGTAGAATGTATCGAATAGACTTATTTCAATGCTATTAAAAACAACTCATTATTAATTCGTCTAAGTATCAAACTAGATATATTTTATTCCGATTTTTATAAATAAATTGATTGTGTGTAATTAAAAATAAATTTTGATTTAATTAAATAACTAAATTGTATATTTTGTTAATTTAACAGATTTAAATACTATAGATTTATTCGCTTTTAGTTTTACGTAATTACTGAAAGTGTTTAAATGGAATTTAAATTTTTAAATTTTATTTTTTGTTTTTTGTCATTTAAAATGTAATAAAATTAAAATTATTTATTTAAAACGCTATTTGAATTACGCTGAGTGAAATATTGAAACCTGAGGAAAAAAATTGTCTGGTGCAAGCTTGTCTAACGTGTTAGGTTATGATGAGTTCCCACGATGTATCTCCTGAAAGATAAGGAAAGTCTGGCATGTTTTTTCTACGACTAGAGAGAGAGAAAGAGAGAGAGGAAAGGGTTAAACATACAACCCTTTCCACTCTCTCGCCCCCTTCTCGTTGAAAGGTCAAAAGAAAGATCTTATAAAAGACCGTGAGAAGTTCTCAGGCTTTTTCCAGTTTTTTCGTACTTGCATGGAAATGAAAGGATAATTTTCAAGAAAGAGACTTCCATTTGCTGTCTTATCGACAAAGTTCTCGTTATTCCTATAAAATGAATGATCACCTACTTTTTAAATACTGATTTCGACTTAATAATTTTTTATTTAAAGATAAAATGCAACTTATTATAAAACTGGCCTATATGTCACATTCATTTTCTTATACTTAGTATTTATTTTATTTTTATATATTATTATTTCTTTTTGAATGCTATTANTTAAATAGCATCATGCTTTAAAATCAGTAAAAATTTATGAACCTATAAGCGAAATGAAAGCCTGGAAAATGAAAACATAAGCGCGAGTCTAATACAAAATTTATAACTTTACATGCCTATTTAATATACTGTAATGTATTTACAAAATGGTGTAAAAGTAGTAGTGTGAACTGAAAAAGAATGGTTCCATATGAAAAATAAATATAAAATGTAAAGACATTTTTTTTACCCTCTCTTATTAGATAATATTGAATTGTGTGTGTATGTAGCAAATAACTAATCGAATATAAACATTGTAATAATCTTTCTGCAGTTTATTTTTTCCCCTGCTTAAAATATAACACACCCATTTGACATTTGTTTAGAAATTTTGACTTTTCGAAATGTTTAATAAAATATTCTTCAAATAAACTTTTATTACTCATCTCACTATGCCACACAGCTTTCTATGTACTGTACAGTACAGTACTTTTCAATTATTTTTCAAAACTAAACAATCCGTATTTCGATGCTACTACTTTGAATTTTATGTTGCTTTAGGACTCAATAAATTATTTATTATCACAATATTTTACGTTCATTAATAGATGTATAATTTACAAATAAATTTTTGATACCTTAATACTAGAAAATATAAAAATAAATTGATAACCAAGCATAATTGAACTAATGTCCTCAATAATACATTTAAAATATAAGTTAGTTTTATTATCAATATTCTGATCAGCTGATATTTATACGCTTAGCTTACTATTTACGAAAATATTAAAAATTATTTACAGAAAATCTATAAATAATTTATAATAACGCCTTTTCCTGGCATTTTTTTATTTTTATAGAGTTGAAAATATTATGACAATGCTAGAATGAGATTACTATTCAGAATTGTTTGTAACTTATTCATATTAAAACTTATTACTAAAATTAAATTTATTATTATTATTATTATTTTAATTTTAATATACTGTAGGTACTGTACATGATAGAGATGTATCATCTTTCTGTTATATTTCTTTAAAACGTGATGAGAAGATATCTATGTACTAATCAGTAAGATAGTTTATTTCTAATACTTATATTTACTTATTTATTTACCTATTAAAATTTTAACAATTATTATTATTAAATTTAAATTTGAATAATTAAATTACATGTAAACGATATCGCAGTATTTATTTCGGATTTAAATTTAGATATAAATCAGCTTACTGATTTCTAAGTAATCGACTTGTACTCATTTCATAAAATTTTATTTTACTGGTAAGAAATTTAAATATATAAATAGATTCACATTAATTAATTTCTGGTTCTAGAAATTTATTCTGAATTTTTTCTTTTTTATATAAATTTGATATTTATAACAAGCTTATTTATGCAATAAATTAAATAATTATGAAAATTAAAATTATCTTTATTCACATATCAAATAGACTACGCATTTATTGAAGATGTTTGATTTTTTTTCTTTAAATTTCAATAGCTTAACTATTAATTTAATTTAAGGCCAATCTAGATATTTTGTGTATATTATATTAAAGCTATAGGCCTAATTTAATCTAGACCTGCATAAGTTATATATAACTAGACCTCCTGTAATTATTTTATTAATCTTCTCTTTTCTTATTATGATTGTAAGCACAAATATAGTACTGATATACTCTCAGTATATGAGACAAGGAGTATTGAAATTCCTTAATAATATGAACAAGCGAAATGCAATAAAATTTTAATAGATTATGAACACGAAAAAAATAAGACTTCTGAATCTGTTACAAGTATTGTAATACCCAGAACTTAATATAGGCTACTTATTAAATTATTATTTAAGTCTGATAATATTTTCAATTTTAGAGTTCTATAATTTTCAAATATTTTACTATTCTATTCTTTCAGACATTAAAATTCGCGTATAGCCTAATATAAAATTTGATTACAAATTATAAAATTCAGACCTACTCAATATTTTCATTCTAGACCTATTCAATAAGTCTTGAAAATCAATATTATGTTTCAAAATGATAACTAAATAGAATATTTTATGTGTATTATTATTATTATATATCTATATTAAAATATACTAAAATTGATTATTTTTATAGAACATTAATTTAATATAGATATATTTCTACTTGTCTTTTTTGTTTGTTTATATTTATTATATCTAACCTAATCATATAATTAACACAATAGAACAATATTGAAATAAAATTTACAATAAATCAATGTTGAAAAGAAATTCTATTAATTTAATAATCTATGCCATTGACTTATTTAAAAACCTCTTTTCTGTAATTTCAGATAATTTTACAAAAAAGTAAAGTTTAATTTAGCATATATACTATAATTTAAAATAAAAAATCATGTAGGCTTGAATTTAAAAAATATTAACATTTAATAAATTAAACATTTTCATTAAGTTTACCTATATGTTTAATGTATTATTTGATTAGTAATAATGTAGATCTAAATTTAAATTATTTTAATTGGGAAACATTGTAATAATCCATTTTGAAATTTCACTTACATATTCTTATTAGAAATTTTCAATTTCTTTTTTAAATCATAAGTCAACTTATAGACTTATTTATATAAAATTTCCAAATATTTAGTTATTTTCATGATCATAATGAAACAAGAATTAACTAACTATACTATAATGAATCATTAGATCAGTTGAAATAGTCTAATAAAATCGGTCTCCATATAGGTAAAAGTGGAGACCGATTTTATTAGACTATCTCAACTGCTTTAATGTTTTATTGCATATTAACTCATAGGCCTATGAGAAACAGCGAAACTATAAAAACAAAACTAACAGTTTTCAAAATGTAATCTTTCATGAAAGGTTGAAATTATAATAATCATCTCTTACTATACATTAATAAAATTTTGATTGTTACGAAATAAAAATGCTACCAGAAGTTTAAAAAATACGAAAACCCGAAATAGTTTTTATCTAATACTTTCTAGTAGTTTCAGTAATTGGGATTTTTGAGATTACATAATAGTTTTAAAATATGAGGATAAACCATTTAATCAATTTACTGGTTTACTTATAATCAAAGAATTGGCTTACTTAAATGTTTTATTACGTATGTTTTAAATTGAAGTTACGAAAAGTAAAACTATTTTGTTAAAGAAGATCGTTGTTAACCATTTTCAATCTTCTTTTTATAATCGTTTATACAGAAAAACATGAAATAAAAGATATTTTCATTATTTGCAATATCATAGTGCCTACATGGAAAATCGAACCTGAAGAAAATTAATTATTATTTAATTATTATAACCTCTGTGACAAAATAAATAAAAAAGCAAGAGAGGCTATGAGTAGTGAATTATAGGTCAAATCAATCTCATGACATCATTTTCCAAATGGAACGCACCTAATTCAGTAGTCTATCAAAGACTGTAAATATTCATCATTGAAATTATAATGTTTCTTATAATAAATTTATTATTTTTGTTTCTCTATTTTCTTTCTAAAATACAGCATTCAATACTTTATTTCTTTCTTTCCTTTTCATTTCAAGAAGAATCTCCAATAATTTCATGGTTTCTTAATTTTTGAATAACTTATGTTTCTCCTCCTGTTCTTCTTACTACTATCTATACATTTTTCTTTTGAACTTTATACTCTCATTAACAGAGAAATATCATAAACATTTACTTTTAGAAGCAAAATTAAAAGATTTAGTAATCTAGGGTTATTAGATCCTGAGAACGCAAATATTTTGTCTAATTTCTAGACTGATTTTTGAAAAAATAAAATAATTAGTAATTTAAATTATCTTTACTAAATANCTTTTTAATATTGAATTAATAATTCAACTATTGGTAATAGTTATTGCAAATTTTAGATCTATATTTTGATCATTTAAATATTAACTATATCACGAAAAAATATAGGCCTATATATAGGCCTATTGGTATATTTTCTTTCTTTTTTATTAAATAACAAAAGTTTGAAAATCAATTATAGTAAACAATAGAACTGAATTATATATTAGAAATAAACTATTTATCCGAATAAAGGATAAATAGAAATATTTAATTAGTCTGTAAAGCTGTACTATAACCTAGTCGTATAGGCCTGTACGCTTAAAGATGTAGTACGTTCATATTTGATTAATCGAAAGAAAAACATTGCTAAGTACCTGAAATACTATTTAAAAATACTTAATAATAAAAAAATCTATGATAGCATTAGTAAAAATTTTGACCTAAAAAATTATATGAAGATTGGAATTAGTATTTTAAAATAGCTGAAAAAACATACTTTAATGTTAAAACAAATTGTAAGCCATAAGAATGTGTGTAATTAAAAATTAAATTTCGTGAATATTCAATTTTTTCTATAGCATGACAGAATAAAGAATGTGCAAAAAAATGTAACTTTGAAAAAGATATTCTACTAAAAATATTCGAATTATTCCAATTTTTATTTATACTAATTTTAAAATTATAAATTTTTGAATACATGTTTTAATATTATTTTAATCCTCAATTTTATGCATAAATGTTTAGGTTTCATACATATATAGGCCTATATTTAAAGTGAAAATATTCTTGCCTGAAGAATTTGGCTATTTAACAGCAGATAGGTTAGAATAGCAGTGATACCCAATGTAATATCTAAACATTTATAGTTAAGAATAATTCAAAAAATTATGCGATATCAATTATTTAAAAATTTAAACTGAAAGTTGGGCATCACTGAATTTTACTATAAACCTCTTCAAACTTACCTTCACAATATTAAAGAAAAAGCTTTGAATATATTTATTTAAAACATAGACTAAACATGAATTTTTAATTCAAAAGATATATAATTTATGTATATATATTATATATATAATATAGAAGGACAAACACACCCTTCGGGTAGAATTCCTACCTCTAAATCCTTACTAATCCTCTTCTTGTTATTTTGACATTTGGGTTCGAAGGGTGGCAGTGTCTTGATGAGCATCTCAGCGGCATCGGACAGTCGCTGTATTTGACATTCAACAAGTACCGGCGTTAGCGATATAGGGGACGTTGGCTGGCCGTATTCACCTCCGCCCTTCGGAACAACAAAAAATAGAAAAAGGTCACCCTTTATAATACGTCCAGCCGTCCCATTCGCTACATCTTTGTATCAATAAAAAAGCTAACTACTTTAAAAACCTAGCTACAAAATAAATTGAACACTAGTTTCCATTCTGAAAAATTACATAACCGAAAGAAATTCGACCATAAAAAATTAATTTAAAAATTATCTTAACTTAGGGAGATTGATAGCAGAAAATTTAAAAATATTTCTAAAGTTAAAATTTTGTTGAATACATTTGCTTCTTTTAAAACTATGATTTTTTTTTTTTGAATTAATATGAATTCAAAATTTTAAATTTATTGAATAAGGAAGCAATGATTAGTTATTTGCCTTATGAATTACTAGTCATACGAACAAAAGAAATGAAGCAAGCAAACAATCCTGCAATTTAAGGCGGAGTTAGCAAAACTTAACGCTATTGGGCATTTCGATAAATAAAACAAGGACATACTAACCAACGGGAGTAAAGAAGTTTCGGGATCATACTCCAGGTCGGCAGGACAACCCCACATGTGGTCCCGTTGCTGATAGGATTGAGGATGAGGGTAGGGAAAGGAGACGAAATAAAATCAGCTCTTGGTTTTTTTTCTCTAAATAGTCTCTCTTGGCTGACAGACATGGATTAGGAAAATAAAATTTGGTTAAAATAATTGTTTACTAAATTTGTTTTTCTTCCAGAAAACCATGTCCATCACTCAAGATATGACGTAATATTAAACAAACGATAGTAATTTAATTTTATTTAGTAATTATTAAAAAGTGCTAAGCTAAAGATAGCATCCCCAATCAAAGATTTTATTAAATGTAATTTTAAATTTTATATTGCTTTATTTAAAATATAACAAAAATTTTATCAGTTAAATACGGAAATTTTGTGTTTGTGAAAAAAATATATATATTCTTATATATTTATATTTTATATTTAACCACTAAAAAGCCCGTTAAAGAATATATTTGAATACGAAATTAGATCCGTACATTCTCTCCATAGTGATTGGACTATGGGAACAGATGGCACATACACGGGTATTTAAAATTCAAAATAAATACCTTTATTCTTATAATTACTCCTAATCTATATACATACAATATTTCTTTAAAATATCTAATGTAGCATTACCTTTAATTTTTTTAAATCAAACAGGTCAGGTTAAACTATACATTTTAATCTACTAGGTTAACAATGAATTAGTTTTATCACAAGTTTATATTTAATAGTAATTAGAATAAAATAATTACATTGTTTTATAATTAATTGTTTGATAACCTAGCTACCTTATAAACTAAATCTATAGTCAAATGATAAATTTTAATTTTCTAACTAAAATCAGATTTGTCTGTCTGTCCGTTGTGAATAACGATCAGAAATAGTTGATAAACAGATATTTTAAACAATTACATAAATTTATTCTAAATAACTGTTTAATAAATGCAAATTTGAAAGTTACATTTGAAAAAAAAATTTAATTTACAGTGAACAAAATAACTATTCTTACAACAAATATAAAATTCTGTTGGGTCTAAATCGTTCAGCTTTAGACCTAATCAGAATTATACAAAAATATATGATTACAAAGTAATAAACAGCTTTTTGACTACTGAATGTCAATCAAATTTCATCTATTCAATCAATTGTTTTTAATCGTAAAATATTCGTCTAACGTTTTTAAAATACAGGTCTGTAATTAATAAGCCTATCTTAAGCGATAGTCGAATAGTTATAAGACCTGTCTAAAGACTAATTAATCAATCAGCCAATCTTACTTTTTATAATATATTTATTAGCTTTGAAATTATAATCTTAGAACAAGTGTAACATTTAAAAATTTTAGACATGTTATATATAATCTATGCTAAAAATTTTTCCCCCATCATTAATATATATTATTAATTTACATAAATATATGCTTATATCGGCAATTTTGATCATTAGCTCTATTTATTAATTATTTTGTTAGAAATTCGGAAATGTATTAATGCATTAATTTCGATATCCTCAATAAACATACATATAAGCTTACCCTATAAAAATAAGTCTTAAAATACATTTATATACAGATTTTATGTATTTAAGCTTCTATAAAGTTTGAATTCTTTTAAAAGTAGTTTAATTTAAATGTACAATATAAACAGATTAATGAACCTGTTATTCATAAATTTATTTTCCATAATTTTACACATACAAGATTACAATTAAGATTACAGGTTACTCAAAAGTTTATATGAATTTTGATAAGTCTTGGAAATAGATTTTCATGTAAGAATGCGTATAATTTTATATGTTTTTAATAGATTATTATTTTATTTCAAGAAATTATAATATATAATTTTATGTAGTTTAGGCCTGCACTATAATTTTTTGTTTAGGATCAGATAGTCTTCAAGATTTATGAATATTTCATAGTATCATTTTTCCAGATTTTATATATAAGTTATATATATGTAGGCCTATATATAACTTATATAAATTAAGAATTTAAGAAATAGAAAACATCAGCAACATGACAGTTTGAGGATGCTTTTTATTTCTATAAACGATGCATTTTAGCCCTGTTTTAATTTAAAAAGACTTTCATTGTTTAATAATTAACTACTGTATTAAAGAATTCGGTTTTAAGACCGAAAATTGGAATTTTTAAAAATAACTATGTTTATATCAATATGGTATTCCTTATATTTATTATTTTAATTAAATATTATCATGCTTTAAAATCAGTAAAAATTTATGAACCTATAAGCGAAATGAAAGCCTGGAAAATGAAAACATAAGCGCGAGTCTAATACAAAATTTATAACTTTACATGCCTATTTAATATACTGTAATGTATTTACAAAATGGTGTAAAAGTAGTAGTGTGAACTGAAAAAGAATGGTTCCATATGAAAAATAAATATAAAATGTAAAGACATTTTTTTTACCCTCTCTTATTAGATAATATTGAATTGTGTGTGTATGTAGCAAATAACTAATCGAATATAAACATTGTAATAATCTTTCTGCAGTTTATTTTTTCCCCTGCTTAAAATATAACACACCCATTTGACATTTGTTTAGAAATTTTGACTTTTCGAAATGTTTAATAAAATATTCTTCAAATAAACTTTTATTACTCATCTCACTATGCCACACAGCTTTCTATGTACTGTACAGTACAGTACTTTTCAATTATTTTTCAAAACTAAACAATCCGTATTTCGATGCTACTACTTTGAATTTTATGTTGCTTTAGGACTCAATAAATTATTTATTATCACAATATTTTACGTTCATTAATAGATGTATAATTTACAAATAAATTTTTGATACCTTAATACTAGAAAATATAAAAATAAATTGATAACCAAGCATAATTGAACTAATGTCCTCAATAATACATTTAAAATATAAGTTAGTTTTATTATCAATATTCTGATCAGCTGATATTTATACGCTTAGCTTACTATTTACGAAAATATTAAAAATTATTTACAGAAAATCTATAAATAATTTATAATAACGCCTTTTCCTGGCATTTTTTTATTTTTATAGAGTTGAAAATATTATGACAATGCTAGAATGAGATTACTATTCAGAATTGTTTGTAACTTATTCATATTAAAACTTATTACTAAAATTAAATTTATTATTATTATTATTATTTTAATTTTAATATACTGTAGGTACTGTACATGATAGAGATGTATCATCTTTCTGTTATATTTCTTTAAAACGTGATGAGAAGATATCTATGTACTAATCAGTAAGATAGTTTATTTCTAATACTTATATTTACTTATTTATTTACCTATTAAAATTTTAACAATTATTATTATTAAATTTAAATTTGAATAATTAAATTACATGTAAACGATATCGCAGTATTTATTTCGGATTTAAATTTAGATATAAATCAGCTTACTGATTTCTAAGTAATCGACTTGTACTCATTTCATAAAATTTTATTTTACTGGTAAGAAATTTAAATATATAAATAGATTCACATTAATTAATTTCTGGTTCTAGAAATTTATTCTGAATTTTTTCTTTTTTATATAAATTTGATATTTATAACAAGCTTATTTATGCAATAAATTAAATAATTATGAAAATTAAAATTATCTTTATTCACATATCAAATAGACTACGCATTTATTGAAGATGTTTGATTTTTTTTCTTTAAATTTCAATAGCTTAACTATTAATTTAATTTAAGGCCAATCTAGATATTTTGTGTATATTATATTAAAGCTATAGGCCTAATTTAATCTAGACCTGCATAAGTTATATATAACTAGACCTCCTGTAATTATTTTATTAATCTTCTCTTTTCTTATTATGATTGTAAGCACAAATATAGTACTGATATACTCTCAGTATATGAGACAAGGAGTATTGAAATTCCTTAATAATATGAACAAGCGAAATGCAATAAAATTTTAATAGATTATGAACACGAAAAAAATAAGACTTCTGAATCTGTTACAAGTATTGTAATACCCAGAACTTAATATAGGCTACTTATTAAATTATTATTTAAGTCTGATAATATTTTCAATTTTAGAGTTCTATAATTTTCAAATATTTTACTATTCTATTCTTTCAGACATTAAAATTCGCGTATAGCCTAATATAAAATTTGATTACAAATTATAAAATTCAGACCTACTCAATATTTTCATTCTAGACCTATTCAATAAGTCTTGAAAATCAATATTATGTTTCAAAATGATAACTAAATAGAATATTTTATGTGTATTATTATTATTATATATCTATATTAAAATATACTAAAATTGATTATTTTTATAGAACATTAATTTAATATAGATATATTTCTACTTGTCTTTTTTGTTTGTTTATATTTATTATATCTAACCTAATCATATAATTAACACAATAGAACAATATTGAAATAAAATTTACAATAAATCAATGTTGAAAAGAAATTCTATTAATTTAATAATCTATGCCATTGACTTATTTAAAAACCTCTTTTCTGTAATTTCAGATAATTTTACAAAAAAGTAAAGTTTAATTTAGCATATATACTATAATTTAAAATAAAAAATCATGTAGGCTTGAATTTAAAAAATATTAACATTTAATAAATTAAACATTTTCATTAAGTTTACCTATATGTTTAATGTATTATTTGATTAGTAATAATGTAGATCTAAATTTAAATTATTTTAATTGGGAAACATTGTAATAATCCATTTTGAAATTTCACTTACATATTCTTATTAGAAATTTTCAATTTCTTTTTTAAATCATAAGTCAACTTATAGACTTATTTATATAAAATTTCCAAATATTTAGTTATTTTCATGATCATAATGAAACAAGAATTAACTAACTATACTATAATGAATCATTAGATCAGTTGAAATAGTCTAATAAAATCGGTCTCCATATAGGTAAAAGTGGAGACCGATTTTATTAGACTATCTCAACTGCTTTAATGTTTTATTGCATATTAACTCATAGGCCTATGAGAAACAGCGAAACTATAAAAACAAAACTAACAGTTTTCAAAATGTAATCTTTCATGAAAGGTTGAAATTATAATAATCATCTCTTACTATACATTAATAAAATTTTGATTGTTACGAAATAAAAATGCTACCAGAAGTTTAAAAAATACGAAAACCCGAAATAGTTTTTATCTAATACTTTCTAGTAGTTTCAGTAATTGGGATTTTTGAGATTACATAATAGTTTTAAAATATGAGGATAAACCATTTAATCAATTTACTGGTTTACTTATAATCAAAGAATTGGCTTACTTAAATGTTTTATTACGTATGTTTTAAATTGAAGTTACGAAAAGTAAAACTATTTTGTTAAAGAAGATCGTTGTTAACCATTTTAAATCTTCTTTTTATAATCGTTTATACAGAAAAACATGAAATAAAAGATATTTTCATTATTTGCAATATCATAGTGCCTACATGGAAAATCGAACCTGAAGAAAATTAATTATTATTTAATTATTATAACCTCTGTGACAAAATAAATAAAAAAGCAAGAGAGGCTATGAGTAGTGAATTATAGGTCAAATCAATCTCATGACATCATTTTCCAAATGGAACGCACCTAATTCAGTAGTCTATCAAAGACTGTAAATATTCATCATTGAAATTATAATGTTTCTTATAATAAATTTATTATTTTTGTTTCTCTATTTTCTTTCTAAAATACAGCATTCAATACTTTATTTCTTTCTTTCCTTTTCATTTCAAGAAGAATCTCCAATAATTTCATGGTTTCTTAATTTTTGAATAACTTATGTTTCTCCTCCTGTTCTTCTTACTACTATCTATACATTTTTCTTTTGAACTTTATACTCTCATTAACAGAGAAATATCATAAACATTTACTTTTAGAAGCAAAATTAAAAGATTTAGTAATCTAGGGTTATTAGATCCTGAGAACGCAAATATTTTGTCTAATTTCTAGACTGACTTTTGAAAAAATAAAATAATTAGTAATTTAAATTATCTTTACTAAATAATTCGTTGTTAAATGCCATATTTTTCTTTTTTCAAATCGTTTTTTTATGTATCTTAATCATTTTCAGTAATTAAAAACCAAAATTGTGTATTTCCCTATGGATTAGGCTAAACTTCTTTTGTTAAACATTCAAGTAGTCATGCCTTTTGAACCGATCTGATCTAACTTTTCAATTTTATTTCATAGTTCTGATAAAAGAGCTTATCATGTTAAAAGAATAACTAAAAATTATAAAATAGATAAACTATTTTAAGACATTATTACCAACATTTAGCTGTTGCTTTATTTTTCCAAAATTTTAAATGAAAAGTAAGATATCTTCTATAATGATTTTTACTTACATATTTAAAGGCTTAAACTAGCAAGTACAAATGGTTATATATGGTTTTTTAGAAATATTAGAAGAGTTTACACGCAGGCTTACAAAGGCGACACATGGCGAATTCATTGTGTAGCCTGTAACAGCCTAAATTAGATTTTTTGAGATTTTATCCATAACAACCTTTCGGGTATACGTGAAAGTTCTATACATACTTAATATACTTTAAAAATTAATTTCAGATAATTTCAAATGCTTATCGTTTAAAGGAAGCCCAGGATTTATCATTATTTCAAAAAATAAAACTTAACTAACAGTGTTTTATAGTTTAATGTTGTCTAATCTCAAGATATATATAGGCCTATGCATACAGTATATATTTATGAAATTATATAGGCCGATAGCCTTTTTGGATGATGTAACAAACTATATCTTAATCTTTGTATCAGATATTAAAAGAATGTAATAAATTAAAAATATTCAAGATCAAAAACGCATTAGACTTTATAAGTAAATTATTATAATGAATTTTATAATTTATTTATTCTCGAAAAATGAATGATATAGGCTATAAATTATATAATTTTTTTTCTCTAAGATTGTTAGTGTTGTAATGCTTATTGTTTCATGTAACAAGATTCGGCCTATTACTAAACGTTTGTAAATTTAATAAAATAAAAAGATTCGTTTATTTTTATAATTAAATGTGTAATTAAGAACTAGTTATATTATTTTTCTAACAAATTCTCTTAAGTAATAGTAGGCCTATGTAAAACTAGTAGTTTCGGAAATGTACAAAAATCTAAAAACTGGTAATATTTAAATAACAAAAACAAATTAGCAAGACCATAAAATAGTATTTTATGTGAGATTATCGCATTTTATGTATTTCTACAACTTTCAAAAACATTTTATTATATTTATTTCAGATAAAAATTCTCGGCTTGAAAATTTATTCATTTTAGAATGATTAGCCTAAACCTGCATTTTTATTTAGGCCTAAAGCCTAATATATCATAGTGACAATATAGTGCATATAACTTATTTTGATCCCGACATTCTCCCCGTATTTTTGAAATATCAATCATTATTATTCATTTTTTTTTATTGTTTCGCTTTCAAATATCGGTTGTTTTGTAATTTAAACCTCATTTAATTAATTAACCTCATTTAAAAATTACTAACTATAAATATCGTTTATATATTTAAGAAGCTTAAATTTTAATATCTTAAAAGAAATGTGCTGAATGTAAAGCCATATGCCGACTATAAAATATTTTATTTCAAAAATATATGTAGGCCTGTGTATATTGTTACACAGTGTAGTGCATTTTTAGGTCTAAAAATAATATTTATAAGAAATTATTGATTTCATTTGCTAAACCTAAAATTTATAGATTGATGTTTATATCTTACAACCTAAATTATATATTTATAGGCTATAACGCCTTTGTTTTTATTTTATTTGAGCTAAAAAATAATTTATGGATATGAGATTGATCGTTATTATATTTTGTTCAGTAAAATATACCTGGTTTTTCGTTGTTTTCCCTAGCATTTTTATGTCTCTCTTTTTTACAGATCATAGATTAATAATATATTATAGATTAGAAAAATCGCACATTTCAAATGATATTATGATCTTTTTACGTGATACGTAAACATCGACAATTTAAATATGATATACAAGTATCCCTCGAGAATACCTTTCTTTAATGCGATATATGCTGCTGCTAGAATTTTAGATGGAATAATCGAAAATATAAATTTTCGGATATATAATTACTTTGTTTCATCAAACGTACTGTCATGTACTTTACAGTACATAAGCTATTAATTAATAGTAAGTAATTTATCCTAATATGCAAACAAAAATGTTATTGTTCATTTTATATTACTAATGCTGAAATCAAGTCTAGTGTCTCTTTTTGACGAGTAGAAGAGAACAAATCAGAATATAAAATATAGTAAACTTAAGTTTTGATATGTAGTTTTGAAGTTTTGAAGTTAAGAAGTTTTGATATGTAGGCCTATCATAGATTAAAAATTTGTGCATTTTATTTATTAAAGAAAATTAAAAAGAATTAATTAACGTAGACCTTTTTAACACACTAATTACAATATTACTTGTAGGTTTATCATCGACTATATTATTTTTAAAGATGCGAAAAGAAATTAAATTCTTCTGCTCTTTATGTTTCGCAAGTGCACTGCTTTGCAAATTTATTATAAAATAATAATTACTATTTTATAATATTCATTAATTAAAATTAATATTCTGACATGTAAACAGTACAATCTTACGTTTGTAATGTCACAATGATCTAATGTAGGCTACTGTACAGTACAGTATTGTCTTATCACAGAATATGTAATCTTTTAAGTTAAAGATGTTACTGTAGAATAAGATTTAAGATATGCTGTATTCTATTCTAGACAATAATGTAGATTAAAGCTGTTTATTAATTTACATACGAACTTACGCAAGATAATGGAGATGGCCTAGCCGATGAAGCATCCGGCCTTATGACATCACAATGCGGATTCGTGCCTTGGTGAGTTTTGTGACTATCTCTTCACATTATTGAGACCTAAAGCTTCTTTCCAGAAAGAACTTGGGAATAATTTGAGATAAAGACGGTTGGACATAATGTTAGCTATATTATCTCCTTTTTCGGCTAAAACACGGTCGGATCTATATGCTTTTTGTCCGCAAGTACTCTTGCATTATACGAAAGAGATACTTATATGAATTTATGCCGATTATATAAATTTGCAACATTTTAATAAATTGACGTTTTTCTTCTATGGAATCAGTAATATCCGAATTTGTTTCATTTGCTCAATTATAATAATAGTAATAATAATTTAAATCATACTGATGTAAAAAGGTCAAATAATAGTCAAACCTCAAAAGAATGTAAGCCTAGGTTAAATAAATGCTGTTTAAATTCTCAAATTACTAATATATCGATGCTAGCTATTTTAAATGGAACATTTTATAATTAGAAAAATAAACTCCACATGAAAATATGCTTTGGAAATATAAATATATCCTTCCATTAACCTTACTATCTAAACCCATAAAAACATATTTTAAAATTTTTGTATTAAATAATGAATTGTTCCACTAAGAAGCAACTGCGTAATTCTTCTAGAAACCTGTAAGTAATGGCCGAGCGTTTTGTTTCATTAATATAAAAATGATTGTCATCTAAAGTAATTTTGTTTAGTCATGAAATAGTTGGCTATTTTATACAAATATATTTTATTTCTAATTATGTGTCTAGTAAAATATTTCAGATAAAAATAAACAAAAACTGAAATCAAATTCAATTCGGCATATTTTTCCTTCTCTTTTCTTGATGAAAAGTTTTATTTTAAAAGAGATGATATATACCTGCCATTAAAACATAAATAAAATTTAATGTAATCATTATTAACATTTAATGTTAAAAAAATATTTTGTCTAAACAAAATTATTTACTGTATTTACTGAATAAGCTAAAAACTTAAATCGTTTTACCAATAATAATAATAATAATAATAATAATAATAATAATAATACAAATATAGCTAAGATGTCGCAGTCCGTTTCTTAATCTTCTCAATATTTGATAGCATTTTATTCAGGAAAATGAAAAATAATTTTAAAACAATCGAATATAGGCTAAACATTATTTTAAAAAACTTAGTTATTTTAAAATGTTTTTTGCATTTAATTCTTTTGATTGAAAGAAAATTAAAAATAAAAACATTCTTATATCATTACACGATAAAAGATGTAGACTGATGGTAACCGGTTGTCAACTAGAAAATAAAATAAAATAAAATAAGTTTTAAAAAAAATCAGAAAAATATTACTCAAATTTTTTGTGATAAAAATAATAAGCCTATTATAACTTAATGTATGAAAATCGTTTATGTTAAAATTTTAATGTATTTTCTTCAAAAAATACTTAAGTTGTATTAATAATATATTAATCTGTATATTGTTTATAAGTATTAGAAAATAAATCTACATCTTAAATTATACTGATATCTTTTGTCTATTTGGAATGTATTCAATTCCGAGAGTGGAAAAGAAAAATCTCACTAAAATGGAACAAAGATCAGCTGTCATTTAAAATGGATTGAATGCACTCTGATTATAAGCTGTCTAGTCATTTGATAAAGAAGCGACGCTGAGCATTCTCTATTGGATCGTTACCATCAGACTTTGTACGCAGTAGGAAACTCCGAACAACGCCATTAACCAATTGGCTCGCGGTGTGGACCTCCTTTACTGGAATAGGAGGAGCCATAGTTTTTTCCTGAGCATGCGCATTAGTGAGAATGGAAAACGAATAATTCGCATACATTCGAAGATAGTTTTTATTATAGAAAAAGGGAAAAATTANATAGACTAAACATGAATTTTTAATTCAAAAGATATATAATTTATGTATATATATTATATATATAATATAGAAGGACAAACACACCCTTCGGGTAGAATTCCTACCTCTAAATCCTTACTAATCCTCTTCTTGTTATTTTGACATTTGGGTTCGAAGGGTGGCAGTGTCTTGATGAGCATCTCAGCGGCATCGGACAGTCGCTGTATTTGACATTCAACAAGTACCGGCGTTAGCGATATAGGGGACGTTGGCTGGCCGTATTCACCTCCGCCCTTCGGAACAACAAAAAATAGAAAAAGGTCACCCTTTATAATACGTCCAGCCGTCCCATTCGCTACATCTTTGTATCAATAAAAAAGCTAACTACTTTAAAAACCTAGCTACAAAATAAATTGAACACTAGTTTCCATTCTGAAAAATTACATAACCGAAAGAAATTCGACCATAAAAAATTAATTTAAAAATTATCTTAACTTAGGGAGATTGATAGCAGAAAATTTAAAAATATTTCTAAAGTTAAAATTTTGTTGAATACATTTGCTTCTTTTAAAACTATGATTTTTTTTTTTTTGAATTAATATGAATTCAAAATTTTAAATTTATTGAATAAGGAAGCAATGATTAGTTATTTGCCTTATGAATTACTAGTCATACGAACAAAAGAAATGAAGCAAGCAAACAATCCTGCAATTTAAGGCGGAGTTAGCAAAACTTAACGCTATTGGGCATTTCGATAAATAAAACAAGGACATACTAACCAACGGGAGTAAAGAAGTTTCGGGATCATACTCCAGGTCGGCAGGACAACCCCACATGTGGTCCCGTTGCTGATAGGATTGAGGATGAGGGTAGGGAAAGGAGACGAAATAAAATCAGCTCTTGGTTTTTTTTCTCTAAATAGTCTCTCTTGGCTGACAGACATGGATTAGGAAAATAAAATTTGGTTAAAATAATTGTTTACTAAATTTGTTTTTCTTCCAGAAAACCATGTCCATCACTCAAGATATGACGTAATATTAAACAAACGATAGTAATTTAATTTTATTTAGTAATTATTAAAAAGTGCTAAGCTAAAGATAGCATCCCCAATCAAAGATTTTATTAAATGTAATTTTAAATTTTATATTGCTTTATTTAAAATATAACAAAAATTTTATCAGTTAAATACGGAAATTTTGTGTTTGTGAAAAAAATATATATATTCTTATATATTTATATTTTATATTTAACCACTAAAAAGCCCGTTAAAGAATATATTTGAATACGAAATTAGATCCGTACATTCTCTCCATAGTGATTGGACTATGGGAACAGATGGCACATACACGGGTATTTAAAATTCAAAATAAATACCTTTATTCTTATAATTACTCCTAATCTATATACATACAATATTTCTTTAAAATATCTAATGTAGCATTACCTTTAATTTTTTTAAATCAAACAGGTCAGGTTAAACTATACATTTTAATCTACTAGGTTAACAATGAATTAGTTTTATCACAAGTTTATATTTAATAGTAATTAGAATAAAATAATTACATTGTTTTATAATTAATTGTTTGATAACCTAGCTACCTTATAAACTAAATCTATAGTCAAATGATAAATTTTAATTTTCTAACTAAAATCAGATTTGTCTGTCTGTCCGTTGTGAATAACGATCAGAAATAGTTGATAAACAGATATTTTAAACAATTACATAAATTTATTCTAAATAACTGTTTAATAAATGCAAATTTGAAAGTTACATTTGAAAAAAAATTTTAATTTACAGTGAACAAAATAACTATTCTTACAACAAATATAAAATTCTGTTGGGTCTAAATCGTTCAGCTTTAGACCTAATCAGAATTATACAAAAATATATGATTACAAAGTAATAAACAGCTTTTTGACTACTGAATGTCAATCAAATTTCATCTATTCAATCAATTGTTTTTAATCGTAAAATATTCGTCTAACGTTTTTAAAATACAGGTCTGTAATTAATAAGCCTATCTTAAGCGATAGTCGAATAGTTATAAGACCTGTCTAAAGACTAATTAATCAATCAGCCAATCTTACTTTTTATAATATATTTATTAGCTTTGAAATTATAATCTTAGAACAAGTGTAACATTTAAAAATTTTAGACATGTTATATATAATCTATGCTAAAAATTTTTCCCCCATCATTAATATATATTATTAATTTACATAAATATATGCTTATATCGGCAATTTTGATCATTAGCTCTATTTATTAATTATTTTGTTAGAAATTCGGAAATGTATTAATGCATTAATTTCGATATCCTCAATAAACATACATATAAGCTTACCCTATAAAAATAAGTCTTAAAATACATTTATATACAGATTTTATGTATTTAAGCTTCTATAAAGTTTGAATTCTTTTAAAAGTAGTTTAATTTAAATGTACAATATAAACAGATTAATGAACCTGTTATTCATAAATTTATTTTCCATAATTTTACACATACAAGATTACAATTAAGATTACAGGTTACTCAAAAGTTTATATGAATTTTGATAAGTCTTGGAAATAGATTTTCATGTAAGAATGCGTATAATTTTATATGTTTTTAATAGATTATTATTTTATTTCAAGAAATTATAATATATAATTTTATGTAGTTTAGGCCTGCACTATAATTTTTTGTTTAGGATCAGATAGTCTTCAAGATTTATGAATATTTCATAGTATCATTTTTCCAGATTTTATATATAAGTTATATATATGTAGGCCTATATATAACTTATATAAATTAAGAATTTAAGAAATAGAAAACATCAGCAACATGACAGTTTGAGGATGCTTTTTATTTCTATAAACGATGCATTTTAGCCCTGTTTTAATTTAAAAAGACTTTCATTGTTTAATAATTAACTACTGTATTAAAGAATTCGGTTTTAAGACCGAAAATTGGAATTTTTAAAAATAACTATGTTTATATCAATATGGTATTCCTTATATTTATTATTTTAATTAAATAGCATCATGCTTTAAAATCAGTAAAAATTTATGAACCTATAAGCGAAATGAAAGCCTGGAAAATGAAAACATAAGCGCGAGTCTAATACAAAATTTATAACTTTACATGCCTATTTAATATACTGTAATGTATTTACAAAATGGTGTAAAAGTAGTAGTGTGAACTGAAAAAGAATGGTTCCATATGAAAAATAAATATAAAATGTAAAGACATTTTTTTTACCCTCTCTTATTAGATAATATTGAATTGTGTGTGTATGTAGCAAATAACTAATCGAATATAAACATTGTAATAATCTTTCTGCAGTTTATTTTTTCCCCTGCTTAAAATATAACACACCCATTTGACATTTGTTTAGAAATTTTGACTTTTCGAAATGTTTAATAAAATATTCTTCAAATAAACTTTTATTACTCATCTCACTATGCCACACAGCTTTCTATGTACTGTACAGTACAGTACTTTTCAATTATTTTTCAAAACTAAACAATCCGTATTTCGATGCTACTACTTTGAATTTTATGTTGCTTTAGGACTCAATAAATTATTTATTATCACAATATTTTACGTTCATTAATAGATGTATAATTTACAAATAAATTTTTGATACCTTAATACTAGAAAATATAAAAATAAATTGATAACCAAGCATAATTGAACTAATGTCCTCAATAATACATTTAAAATATAAGTTAGTTTTATTATCAATATTCTGATCAGCTGATATTTATACGCTTAGCTTACTATTTACGAAAATATTAAAAATTATTTACAGAAAATCTATAAATAATTTATAATAACGCCTTTTCCTGGCATTTTTTTATTTTTATAGAGTTGAAAATATTATGACAATGCTAGAATGAGATTACTATTCAGAATTGTTTGTAACTTATTCATATTAAAACTTATTACTAAAATTAAATTTATTATTATTATTATTATTTTAATTTTAATATACTGTAGGTACTGTACATGATAGAGATGTATCATCTTTCTGTTATATTTCTTTAAAACGTGATGAGAAGATATCTATGTACTAATCAGTAAGATAGTTTATTTCTAATACTTATATTTACTTATTTATTTACCTATTAAAATTTTAACAATTATTATTATTAAATTTAAATTTGAATAATTAAATTACATGTAAACGATATCGCAGTATTTATTTCGGATTTAAATTTAGATATAAATCAGCTTACTGATTTCTAAGTAATCGACTTGTACTCATTTCATAAAATTTTATTTTACTGGTAAGAAATTTAAATATATAAATAGATTCACATTAATTAATTTCTGGTTCTAGAAATTTATTCTGAATTTTTTCTTTTTTATATAAATTTGATATTTATAACAAGCTTATTTATGCAATAAATTAAATAATTATGAAAATTAAAATTATCTTTATTCACATATCAAATAGACTACGCATTTATTGAAGATGTTTGATTTTTTTTCTTTAAATTTCAATAGCTTAACTATTAATTTAATTTAAGGCCAATCTAGATATTTTGTGTATATTATATTAAAGCTATAGGCCTAATTTAATCTAGACCTGCATAAGTTATATATAACTAGACCTCCTGTAATTATTTTATTAATCTTCTCTTTTCTTATTATGATTGTAAGCACAAATATAGTACTGATATACTCTCAGTATATGAGACAAGGAGTATTGAAATTCCTTAATAATATGAACAAGCGAAATGCAATAAAATTTTAATAGATTATGAACACGAAAAAAATAAGACTTCTGAATCTGTTACAAGTATTGTAATACCCAGAACTTAATATAGGCTACTTATTAAATTATTATTTAAGTCTGATAATATTTTCAATTTTAGAGTTCTATAATTTTCAAATATTTTACTATTCTATTCTTTCAGACATTAAAATTCGCGTATAGCCTAATATAAAATTTGATTACAAATTATAAAATTCAGACCTACTCAATATTTTCATTCTAGACCTATTCAATAAGTCTTGAAAATCAATATTATGTTTCAAAATGATAACTAAATAGAATATTTTATGTGTATTATTATTATTATATATCTATATTAAAATATACTAAAATTGATTATTTTTATAGAACATTAATTTAATATAGATATATTTCTACTTGTCTTTTTTGTTTGTTTATATTTATTATATCTAACCTAATCATATAATTAACACAATAGAACAATATTGAAATAAAATTTACAATAAATCAATGTTGAAAAGAAATTCTATTAATTTAATAATCTATGCCATTGACTTATTTAAAAACCTCTTTTCTGTAATTTCAGATAATTTTACAAAAAAGTAAAGTTTAATTTAGCATATATACTATAATTTAAAATAAAAAATCATGTAGGCTTGAATTTAAAAAATATTAACATTTAATAAATTAAACATTTTCATTAAGTTTACCTATATGTTTAATGTATTATTTGATTAGTAATAATGTAGATCTAAATTTAAATTATTTTAATTGGGAAACATTGTAATAATCCATTTTGAAATTTCACTTACATATTCTTATTAGAAATTTTCAATTTCTTTTTTAAATCATAAGTCAACTTATAGACTTATTTATATAAAATTTCCAAATATTTAGTTATTTTCATGATCATAATGAAACAAGAATTAACTAACTATACTATAATGAATCATTAGATCAGTTGAAATAGTCTAATAAAATCGGTCTCCATATAGGTAAAAGTGGAGACCGATTTTATTAGACTATCTCAACTGCTTTAATGTTTTATTGCATATTAACTCATAGGCCTATGAGAAACAGCGAAACTATAAAAACAAAACTAACAGTTTTCAAAATGTAATCTTTCATGAAAGGTTGAAATTATAATAATCATCTCTTACTATACATTAATAAAATTTTGATTGTTACGAAATAAAAATGCTACCAGAAGTTTAAAAAATACGAAAACCCGAAATAGTTTTTATCTAATACTTTCTAGTAGTTTCAGTAATTGGGATTTTTGAGATTACATAATAGTTTTAAAATATGAGGATAAACCATTTAATCAATTTACTGGTTTACTTATAATCAAAGAATTGGCTTACTTAAATGTTTTATTACGTATGTTTTAAATTGAAGTTACGAAAAGTAAAACTATTTTGTTAAAGAAGATCGTTGTTAACCATTTTAAATCTTCTTTTTATAATCGTTTATACAGAAAAACATGAAATAAAAGATATTTTCATTATTTGCAATATCATAGTGCCTACATGGAAAATCGAACCTGAAGAAAATTAATTATTATTTAATTATTATAACCTCTGTGACAAAATAAATAAAAAAGCAAGAGAGGCTATGAGTAGTGAATTATAGGTCAAATCAATCTCATGACATCATTTTCCAAATGGAACGCACCTAATTCAGTAGTCTATCAAAGACTGTAAATATTCATCATTGAAATTATAATGTTTCTTATAATAAATTTATTATTTTTGTTTCTCTATTTTCTTTCTAAAATACAGCATTCAATACTTTATTTCTTTCTTTCCTTTTCATTTCAAGAAGAATCTCCAATAATTTCATGGTTTCTTAATTTTTGAATAACTTATGTTTCTCCTCCTGTTCTTCTTACTACTATCTATACATTTTTCTTTTGAACTTTATACTCTCATTAACAGAGAAATATCATAAACATTTACTTTTAGAAGCAAAATTAAAAGATTTAGTAATCTAGGGTTATTAGATCCTGAGAACGCAAATATTTTGTCTAATTTCTAGACTGACTTTTGAAAAAATAAAATAATTAGTAATTTAAATTATCTTTACTAAATAATTCGTTGTTAAATGCCATATTTTTCTTTTTTCAAATCGTTTTTTTATGTATCTTAATCATTTTCAGTAATTAAAAACCAAAATTGTGTATTTCCCTATGGATTAGGCTAAACTTCTTTTGTTAAACATTCAAGTAGTCATGCCTTTTGAACCGATCTGATCTAACTTTTCAATTTTATTTCATAGTTCTGATAAAAGAGCTTATCATGTTAAAAGAATAACTAAAAATTATAAAATAGATAAACTATTTTAAGACATTATTACCAACATTTAGCTGTTGCTTTATTTTTCCAAAATTTTAAATGAAAAGTAAGATATCTTCTATAATGATTTTTACTTACATATTTAAAGGCTTAAACTAGCAAGTACAAATGGTTATATATGGTTTTTTAGAAATATTAGAAGAGTTTACACGCAGGCTTACAAAGGCGACACATGGCGAATTCATTGTGTAGCCTGTAACAGCCTAAATTAGATTTTTTGAGATTTTATCCATAACAACCTTTCGGGTATACGTGAAAGTTCTATACATACTTAATATACTTTAAAAATTAATTTCAGATAATTTCAAATGCTTATCGTTTAAAGGAAGCCCAGGATTTATCATTATTTCAAAAAATAAAACTTAACTAACAGTGTTTTATAGTTTAATGTTGTCTAATCTCAAGATATATATAGGCCTATGCATACAGTATATATTTATGAAATTATATAGGCCGATAGCCTTTTTGGATGATGTAACAAACTATATCTTAATCTTTGTATCAGATATTAAAAGAATGTAATAAATTAAAAATATTCAAGATCAAAAACGCATTAGACTTTATAAGTAAATTATTATAATGAATTTTATAATTTATTTATTCTCGAAAAATGAATGATATAGGCTATAAATTATATAANCCCCTTACCACTCAGAGAGCACAAAGAAGCCAAACTATCTATCTATTAACTAATAACGAATGATTTTACTTATTAATGATTTATATTATTTTTTATCCGCAGATTAACTAATATGAAAAACAATTCAATAAATATTATTCAAAATTTCGTTATTTCCATAACAGTTTCTGTTTATAGATAGCATTTGTGTCAAGGCTAGATAGCAATTTGCGATTAAAGATTTGAGTCAAGGATTGGTTAAGTTTTGGGTCCTGTAAGTCCTATATACTACAGCTTTTTAACCAAACAGTAGACAACTAAGAAAACAGTCAAACTACAAATAAATCATAATTTTTCTTTGAAAAAAAGATATAAGACCTAAAAATTTCATAAGTTACAGAATATCTGTCTTAAATTATGCAAGTTTTGATGTAGGTATATTTTGAAAATTGAACAGATATAAAATATAGATATTTGGCTGATTAAATAAATCTTTTTAGTGATATTTGAAAATAGGACACGATAAATATTTTATAGTTATGTTATTATGACAGTTTACAAGATTAAGATAATTTATTTCTATTAAAATTACTATAACCCATAATTTAAATTAATAAAATTTGATGTTTAGCCTATAAACTGAATATCGAGGTTTAATTTTCACTTAAAATAATCATTCAAATTCGATTATACCTAAAAGCTATATAATAACATAACATCTAAGAAAAAACCATACAATTTATTATCTTAAATACAAAAACCTTGGTGAATAATTAATAAATAACTTGTATATTTTATAATATATAAATTGAATACCCGAACAGTTATAGATTCAAATATTTTTCTTATTTTATTCATTCAAAATATGAAGTAATATTTAAAATAGATTGTTTCATGACAAAATACATTCTGCAAAGACTTTATGTAATAAAACACGTATCAGTACAATTGCATCATCGATAACGAGGACGACCAAACTCTTCCAAACTGGAACATGAATCGAAGTTGACATCATAACCTCATGGTATTATGGGAAAGCAATGGATTCATATTGGAGAATAACAGTGCAATTGTTTAGCAAGAGTTTATTTATATATATTTTATATTTAGCCTTTTAAAAGTATTTCATAATAATAATAAACCTAGTCATAAACCATAAACCATTATATATAATGTATGCTTGAAATAAAATTTACTAATTTTGTTTCAAGCATACATTATAAATGAAGGAAAACATTATATGATATAGTATATTTATTTTTCAAACTTTTTCCATATTATAAAGAATTATATTTTCTCAAAATAATTCAATAAATCGTATTTTTTTAAAAATTTTTAACTTAGCTTATAATTAATGCTTTCATTTCAAAAATTAGTTACTTAACGTGTAGACGAGACCTATAAAACAAAAATTTTTGTTCATGAAACAAGAATTTTGAGAGTATCTTTAATGAACATATTGAATGTACTGTACAGTACGCTTTTCAAATACGTTACTTGTAAAGCCACGGAAATGGATGTTTAGAAGTAGAGAATTATTCCACGATGATTTGATACTTATTAAATTTGAAAATCATCGTACTAGACTATTGTTTCGCAAACTTTTTTTTCTCCCTACATTCTTTTTTGAATAAAAATTTAGTTCAATCACAGTTGTTTATTATTTTTTATATCTAATTATTAATTAGTAGTGTAATGTGGTTTAGTTAGTTCATCTTTTCCTGTTTTAATATTATAATTCACTATTTTAAAAAAATATTCTCACGACTGAAAAAATTTTTCTACGATTTTTTGGAGTTCGCAATCCATAGTTTGCGTAACATTGATCTAGACTATTTTTTATTAAATGCTAATTATTTTAAGCAAATGATTGATTTGACTGTAAATCATGTCACGATATAACTACAATATCTTTGAACTGGAATACTATAATCTAAGTTGAATGCTAGATTATTACTTTTTTCAATAAATTTACAGTCTAAGTTTATATGGAATCTATAAATATACATCAAGCCTAAACTTACATGTTTAATCTGATTAAGTAAATCTAGTGTAGCTCTTTTCTTATAAGGTTTAATTTAGTCAATCTCTTAATATAAATTATGAAAATCGAGTGCTATAAGAAAGTTCATTTTATTATCCCAAAGGCATAATAAAATGAGTCTACTTATATAAATGAACCTAATTACTGATATGATCATATTTAAATCAAAAATTCAAAAATTTTTAGCAATGAATTTGATTTTATTTAAATTATTCTCACATTAAAGTTAACGTAGTTAATTATATGCTTAATTTTTATTTATTTTTTTCTTTAGTTTTATTTTAATGCTTAATAAATTTATAGTCTGTAGAAATGGCATGCTCAGTGTCAAATGTTTCAAAAGATTTATAAAACGAGGATTATTTTAGAAATAATTCTTCTTTTATAAATCGTTTAATATTCTTATATGTTAATCTGCTAAAATATTGTTAAAATAAACATAAATAAATAAATTCGAATCTTCGTAATCGAAGAGAGTAAAAAAAAATTAAATCGACAAAATGAGAATTTGTTGTATAGAGATTTAGCCTTTATTAGAAACATATTTATTAAATCAAAATTGTAAATAAAAAGTGTTGATTTTAATGATATAAATGTATTCGATTACTATAGTGTATGAAAAATATGATTATTAAATTAGAAGTGGATTTTTAAGCCTTAAATATATATATTACAACTTAGTGACAAATACTGTATTTTTTTTTTTTTTTTGAATTTATGTACAGTACAATCAAATTTTAAATAAAAATTAACTTAATTGAATTTTTTTCAATGTGAAAGACAATGAGAAGCGTCCTTAAAATTTTCGTTAAGACTATTCTCAATTTAAATTATCAGTTTTACCAATGCATTTGGTTTTATTATTGATATTATTTTGATTGAATGATTAATTCCTCTACTAAAATGACTCTTTGGACTGCTTAAGCCTATATATTCTGTAGATCACATGCAGTAGATAAAATTTAATTTATTGTAATATAAAACTTTTTAGAATAACTTACGGTATAATTGTACGGCTGTGAACAGGACAAATTAAGGATACAGTAGACTTAGTGATACTGAACAGAACGAAGGGATGATGGTCAGACGAATCTACAGACACATGTTGAGTGTAAAATGTGCGTGTATTCGCGCAGGGACAACACTCGGACGGACAGTTGGACGGATGGACGAATGGACGGAATGACTTCTAGTTTTGTCTCCTCCAACACTGATACGATGACGCCGACGTGTCTTCGTCACCCTGCAACAAAGCAAGAAAGTGTGACGAAAAACGTCTTTGTTTTTAGCTCCAAAACCGTATCAGTGCGGTATTTATTGTCAAGTATATAAAATATACTCGACGTGCAAAATCTTCCTTAAAACTTAAAAACGGTGCTTCATTATCAAATTCTTACATAAAAATTTTTAAAAAAGTCAAACGGAATTAAAATTAATCATTTTAAAAATTTATTGTTTATCTCAATAAATAATGAAAAAATTTAGAAATATATCAGAACTTGTAAAGATATTATATATATATTTATATATGTAATTGTGTATTAAAATTTATCATTTACTAATATTTTCTCTTATAAATAAATTTTGTATAGGGAGAAGGGCTAAAACAAATATTAATCTGAAGTTTCGCGAGAACAACAGAAAAACTTAACGGCTGAATTCCGATAATTATATTTTTGTTTGAATAATTTTAGAGGAAATTGACTCATAATAAATATATTTTTTCATATTATTTATTTTTATTCCATAGCTCAAGGCTCTTCCTTGATATTATCATAAACAAAAAAGTGTTTAGCAATAAACTAATATAAAATCAAACGTCCTTAATGTGTGATTCTGAAAAATAGCAATATCTTAATAATTTGGGATTTTTAAATGATCATTTATTTGTTTTTGATTGTTAATCTAATTAAGAATTATTTTTATAAAGATATGAAGCAAAATTTCAAAAACAATATAATGTAACAAGCAATTATTTATTGTGACACGTCAAAATGCCTAGTTGCAATTTTTAATCACATTTTCAATTTATTTCATTTAAAATATATGCTCTTTACCTCAAATTAGTATTGTAGTGTCTTCATGTACATCATATTTTTCTGGTAGCAATTGAATCATGCTGGTCATTTAACTAACTCCTTTCAGAAAAAAAATTTTTGAATTGAAAAAACGTGACTTCTGATTTGCATCAAAAGTTTGTAAATAGTAAATTGGGGCCTCCTGCCCCTAAGCTTTCCATATCTGGTCTTGAATTTCATTTATCTAACACTGTTCTCGAGATTAAGGAGAGACAGACAGACAACAGTGGGAATTTATAGGTCTACAATTTTTTAAAATTGCAGCCCATATATTAAATAACTAGTTCTGTTTTCTTATTTGATTTCAAATCATGCATGTTTTAAAATATTTACATATAAAATTTTTATTAATTTTTGTAATAAAAAATATATATGCTATTAATATTAATAAGAGATTATATTAATTGCAAATTATGCAGTTACCAGATTGTACAACACTAGCTATATTAAAATAAAACTAAGTTATTATTTAAAAACTCTAAATTTTACTTTACCATATTAAACTAATTTAAGGTTAACATGAAAAAAAAAATTCAAAAAAATTAAATATAACCAATTATCATAGAAACAAATAATTTAATGTTCATATATATTATAAACATTTAAAAAAATTAACTAATTAAATATTGCATAAAACTATAATATATTGTTNAAAAATATGTTTTAATAAATATGCTAAAATAAAGTCTAAATCTTTATCAAATAAACAAATCATTAGATTTACAGTTATTCGTTTTCAATTATTTTTTCAGTGTAAACTTATAGTTTATAATTTTTTAACGTAAAGTTATTCGTTTCTTAAGTATTGTATCTGATATAATTTTCAGTTATTAGAAAAATATAAGCCATTGAAATAGGGTTAGATAAAGAAATTTATAAATCTATAACAACAACTTAAATGTAGAAATGTACAGTACGATTAATGATAATTCCAATTTGAACTAATCGTTATTTGAACTTTTTATTTATTAAAACCAGTAGATTATTTTGTATTGGTCAAAACTATTAAATGAAATGTTAAATTTATAATTTATTCTGATAAAGTAATACATTTATCTGTATTAAAATTTATTTCTTTGGACTTTGATATAATATGAATTCTTATCTCTACGAAACGGGCATTGTCAACAGTAGATAAGAATTTAGTCAATCAATTTGAAATTTAAATTTTAAAGTAAATAAAATCCTATATTTTAATTAAAATATAAAATTAATAGCTATAAATAGGTATAAATATTACACTTAAGTATTTCTTGTTTGTTTCATAAATTAAAGTTGTATTTAAACTTAATTTAACAGATTATTTTAATGTATAAACTTATTTCTTGAAACCACAACTAATAATTTACTGTAAATTCAATGACTATAGTAACGCAGTTTCATAAAATTAATTTATAAAATTGTTTAGTAATTTCTTTAGTATTCGTTCATAAATCAATTAAAAATTGTTTAAAATAAATCAAGTTAATTATAAATAAATATTTAATTTTTTTTACAAATTTTACTATCGATACATTTAATTATTCTGTCTAAAGTTCGAATTTACTTATAATATATCTTATGTAAAATATTTTAAATGAAATTACTGTACTATTAACTCAAATAAATATAAAATATTTTTAAAAATTAATGTAAATAATTGAATTAAGTAATTTAATCATGTGTAATTTTCATTATTTCCTTTATTATGGAATATTTTGATACTTAAATGACATAATGAAACATATTATAATTGAATACAATATTCAAAGTGTAAGCCTTTTCATCCATTAGCCTATATGGCATGAATATTTGAACACATGTCAACAGACTGTTTGTTTTTAACAATAAATATTTAAATGATTCGCCAACTTTAGAATAACTTATAATATAGTTTAAACCTTTGTCATTAGCACTGTAAATGATGTAATGAAAAACAGATTGGCTACATAATATTACCAACTTATCATAAATGATACGAGAATATTAAAACATTTTAACATATAGCCTAAATTATTATGTCATTTACAAGATAAATTCCATCTTTTCAAAACTAAACAAATTCTATAAAATAAAGTTTAGCTTATTTTCAAAGAATATTCAAATGATTTTGATTTAATATCAAGATCATTTGAATATTGTTTGAAATAAATCTTATAATAAACAATAATGCTTCATGAAAATAAAATATTTAAACTTTTTAATGTTTAATAGTAATTTCATTAATTTAACTCGTATTACAAATTATTTAATGATAATAATAATAGTAGGGCCTAATAATAATAATAATAATAATAATAAAATGATAAATTAAGAATGAAATAGACTTTAGCTGTATCTCATAATTATCACAAAATAATCTATGGAAGCTTGGAAAAGCAATGTTTTTTATGTTACTTTCTAAATTTTGATACGAAACAAATTTTTCTTGCTAGAAAATAATGCTGTATTATGGGATTACAAATACTTTTTAGAGCAGCTTTGAAAGTAACTTTTTTTTTCTTCGATATAAAACTACAGTAGATTATTTTAATTTGAATGTAAAATTTAAACAGAATAATTAGATTTATGAATTTTTTATTAGACCTATTGTAAAATACAATATATAACTAATAACTGCCTTATAGTCAGATTGTTAGAAATTATTTTTTAAATTTTAAAATGAAATTAAATATTTAGATAAACATTATTTATTATAAAACTTTAGGAAAAATAATAATACGATGCTTTAGATATCTTTCTAGTTATTTTTATTACAGATTTTATAAAATAGATAAATGTTTCCTTTTAAATTAAAAACTCCAACAAATCTAATAGTAAGTGACTAATTTCTTTTATATAAATTAAGCTACTAAACTTACAAACAAATATAACTTAATATACAAAAGTTTTAAAATACATGACAATCTCTGTGCTTTAGACTAAATAATAATTTTTTAATATTAAAAATAATTCTGAAAAGTTAAACAGATTATTCTGAGAGGATTCAATGTCGAAATTTTCCATACTGAATCGTCTTCCTTCTTATAAAACGTTTTTATCGAATTCTTCAAACTACTCAAGACCAAATTTTATAAAACGATAATTTTTGCTCTATTTTGTAGGCTATATTTCAGTTATGTTTGTAATATAATCATTTGGAGTCCAATATTCTACTTATTATGTCTTATTCATAGAGATATTCTTACATACAAGCTGAGATTCAATAAATGTTGTTCTTTTTTAATATTCAAATTTTATTGGTTTATTTAATGAAATAATAGTAGTTATAATGTCTTTTCTATTTTGATTTTTAAACATTTACAGATTACTGAGAATTTCAACTTTTGATCTTATGGGATATTCACGATAGGCTTATATTGGGTTATCTAGAAAGTTACTAGTTTTTTAAAGATAAATTTAAAGTAGTTTATGTAATATAAACCTTTAATGCTAGTCAATATACAACGATGATGGTATCATTTCACCATTATTATCAATTATTTTTAGCTATCTATTTTCTAGTGTTCTCACTTAATATGGAAGCAAATTAATACTAATGGAAAAATCTTTCAGATTATAAATGAAGATATATTTATAAGCTAAAGATTTTTGTTGTTGTTGTTACCATTACGATTCTTTAAAGGAAATTATCAATAATAACAATACTTTTATTCATTTTTTCATGTAAAAGTTTAATTTTCAAATTAACTATAAATAAATGAAAACTGATTTGAATTTAGATGAATATTCAGAGTAGAAGAAAACTAGTTTAAAATTTATAATCAACTTATTCTTGGCTATGTATTCTGTTAATCGATATCTCAAAAATAAAATAATTTTTTAACAGTTAATTCTTTAACAAAAATCAGTAAAAAAGAAAAATTGGAAAATATTGGGACTAAGTGGCTAATTTCTTTGACATTAAGATGAAATCTTTCAAAATCATCAGATTATTCATCTTAACAAAATATCCTTACCGGTAAACATAATAAAAGTATGACGAAAACATTTGCTGTGATATTGTTTTTATCATGCGATATTTAATACTTCCTTCTTATTTAATTATTTTGCGGATGAAAATTATCTAGGCCTGCATGAATACTGACATAATTAACACAAAGTTTTAAAAGTTTCGGATGCTTGTCTCACTAAGGACACAAATTAAAAATTAATTTTTCGAATATAAGGTTAATGAATATATATATTATTTTAAAATATAACAATTTTTTTATATCAACTTTATTTAACAGAATATTTAAATTAAGCAAAATCCTGCACTTCTAAACTCAATATTTACTTTTTGAATCAATAATATTCAGTTTTTACATATTTTCATTTTTTTTTCGTATTTCAATCTAAATATTAATTACTGTATGTGTCAAATAAGCAATTTCAGAACTTATAAGCCGGCAATTTTATTATGGGGAGCAAATTAACATTAAAAAAAATTATATTTATAAAAACAACTTGTAATAAAGTAATGTATCTATATATATTAAAAATTGATATAAAATCTACTGTTACAAAAATATATCTATTTATAATAAGCTTTGAATTATAAGAAAATTCTGGGTATTAATGATGATAGGTAAACAACCTATCATCATTAATTCTTTCATCAAATACTTGGGACAATATTTTACAAAAAGAAAACGTAAAAATGCTCGTTTCAAGATACAATAGATGAAAGAACACCAAAAAAAAACTGGGCAAGTGATAATTAGGAGACATTTTGTTACACCGGCGCGCAAGACTAACCATGCAACGAACATCAGCACTTCGCTTAAATAAATTGGCAATTAATATAAAGCATTTGAAAGTAAAAAAATTGTAAACCATCTATTTTATAGATTCTATCAAACTTTGCCTAATTCATTTATCGAAATAAATCGAAATTTACTACTGCTAAAAAATAATAAACCAGTTAGTTTTTCATAATAAAAAAAGAATATTAATAACAAAATGAACAACTTCTTCAGTTCGGTAATTAAACCATATAAAGAAAAACTGTTATTAAATTCTAAATAAAATTATCATCATTATAAAAGATAAATGTAATATTCTGGATTAAGTATTAATAATTGTTTATTCTATTTTACATTACAACTTTTAATAGATCAGAACAATAAAATATGCATAAAGATTTAATTTTAAACTTTCAATTAAATAACAGTCTGTCTTTTGGGAATGTTGACAATTTTAAAATAATTATTCTAATATCTTGAAGAACAATAAATTTTTTAAGTACAATTGTATTTTATGAAAAATAATTAGACTGATTAGTTTTCGTAAAATATAGGCCTATTCATTTGGATTATTGTTAGCCTATATACAGTATGTGTATAACTTATATCTATCAAAATGATAAGAATAAGATTTAGAAAAATAGATAAAAACGAATCATTGAAATAAGCATTTTCATCATTACGTGAATATTTACAACTCAATTTGTCAGTAAAAATTATATTTCAGTTTAATTTGTAAAAACGGGACAAAATATTTCTTCTTTTTTAACTTTAATACAAACAATTTAAAGCGGTAGTTTACAAATACATAAATTTATATTAATTAATATAGCCCAACATTAAATTTTATATATGCCTAATAAAATTCCTGTATAATCTTATTACTTCTATTTTTTAAATAACCCTTCTATTGTGATATTAGTATTGTGTTGATTTGTATTGTATTTATTAGATCGTGAAACTTAACCACATCGTTTATTTAATATTAATACTAATTTGTCAAATAGTTTCAAATAATAGAATCATTATCGAGATTAAAATTTTTTAAAACTTAGTTTTTCAATAAATTATTTAAAACAGTTTAATAAATTATAATATAATGCATATATTCTATTTTACTATAATACTTTTCATAGATTTTTATCGTATGTATACTTCAAATCAAAAATATAGTAAAATATATTTATAACTAGAAAACAATGAGAAATATTTACTGTTCTAATTATAGTAATTCACATAAATTTGACTTTTTCAAATCTACTAGATAAGAATCATAAGAGTCATACATATAAGCTACACGAGCCATTCAATTAAAATGATTACTCTAATAATTTAAAAAAAAAAACAATATTTTTTAACTATCTCAAATAGCAAACTTTATCAAATAGCCAATTCGATTTTTATATTAAATAATATAAGATTTAAATTATATTATTAAATATAGGCTAAACGTTAAAAAAATTACAATTTTAATTACTATTTTTACAAATTATTTTACGTTTATTTTGTTATTCCTTCTCGATGAAGGATTACTGGTCTTACGATTTTATAACATTATGAGTGTGAATAAAATTTTTTTAATGTTTTTTTATTTAAATTTTTCGTTAATTCTAATAAATAACTGATTTTACTAAAATTATGAAAACGAAAATATTTGTTAAATTTCAACTGATTATATAAATTATAATAAAATTTATCATTAAAAGAAAAAAAGAAAATACGTATTTTTAATTAATTTTGACACATTATGTTACAAATTAAATCAATTAAAAAGTTTACATTAATCTAGTTTTGTTGTGTAAACAATAACTAAAATTATTATAGTTCAATCTTTAATTAAAATAGCATTTAAAAATAATTAATTTATAATAGTCTTTTATCTCTAATTCTAAACTTTAGTCAACTTAGAATTTAAACCTCACAAATTAAAAAATCAATTTATAATTATTTTGATTTCTCTAATCTCATAAAAATGTTGGCTTTTAACAAAGCCTGAAAAAATTAATATATTAATTGTATATACAACACATCATTTTAAGTATTCTATTTATTTTTCTGGTATTATTTTTATTAATAACATAGAGAAAAAACAAAACTGTTTAAACTATCGTTCGTCGAATTCTGCACGAATATGAAATTAATAATAATCATTATAATAAATCAGACAGAAAATATAGTATAACGAACTATAAAATCCTTTATTTCCTAATCTCTTAGTGAATCTACAAGTAAAATTTACAAATGAACCACTGATTTAATTATAAATAGGCTTACTAAAGTTAACACATTTTAACTGTTTAGAGAAAGAAAGTAAATACTTGAGCTAAACTTTGCTAAACAACATGAGATCTTAAGTTTTGAAACTATTCTTTAGATTTATTACATTTGCTGAGGAATGATGCTTAAATTGTCCTAATAGACTATAAATAATATTTAAATGAGCATGGAGTATTCTCATTAATGTAACATTATAAAAACATCTGTAAATAAGTAATTCAATTTCTCTAATCATTATCTTTAGAGGAGAAATAAAATTCAATGCGCGATGAGAGATTTTATGTTAAACAGTTTGATTCTATGAAAAAAATAAAGTCTTAATACATTCCTTTTAATAAGATTAAAATTAAAAAAAACTGGAAAATATTTGTATTTTTACGATTTATATTGAAGTAAACATTCTCATTTAGATCAACCTGATAAAATTCAAATATATTGTACCGACGCACTTTAAGCAATGCTTTACAAGCTTTTCTGCTGTAGAATAAATGAAGAAGGTGGTTAATTTAATGTGACGGGTTTATCTTCTAGAAACAGATGCAACTGTGATGAATAACTTTTTTCCCCTTTTCTCATACACGATTTCATCGAATATTTTTATCAAACAAGCTTTAAAATATAGATATGAAATTTTCGTGATCAACAATTTGAAAGCAACTAATTTTATGATAAGCTAACATTTGATTATTTTCATTATAAATTACTAAATCCATATCTGATTTACTATTTTTTGGTTATATGAATAATCCCGAATCGAAAATTATAACTTAAATCGTTTGGTATTTAAATACTTGTAATGATCGGAATTATTTTATTTTTAATTTCTTTAAAGGCACAGTATTAGATTATTAGATAACTAGTACCTGTTGTCAGAACTCAGCTAAACTTACCATAGGCAAAATACAATTATTCCGAAGTAAAGCAGTTGAGAAAAGCCATCTACACCCACCATCCATCACTATTTGAGCAGAATGGTGCGGATATGGGTTGTTTATACAGCTCACAGGGATGACATCATGTATAAATTTATGCATATATTCCAAAATATAGGACAAATTCACAACACAGTATCACGTTAAAATTTAAATAATTTAGTAACATACCTGCGGTAAAGATTGTGGATGAGGAGGAGGGGGCTGATGAGGAACACCACCGCCCGGTGGTTGTTGTGGTTGTTGTTGCTGTTGATGTTGTTGATGCTGCAGATGCTGTTGATGTTGTTGTTGTTGTTGTTGATGCTGTTGCTGTTGTTGTTGCTGCTGCTGTTGCTGCTGCTGTTGTTGCTGTTGTTGAAGTTGAGAGGGTGATGGGACGTCCTTGTTACCGGGAGATGGTGAGGAATGACTATTATTGGTGAGCATGGGGATAGGAGGGCTCGGTCGCATGGGCAAGGCTGGCTGTGATAAGTTGACGGGTCCTCCCGCCCTGCTGACGGCATTCATGGGGTTCATGGGGTGGTTCGGGTGATTTGGTGTTAAGGCGGGCACGAGTGGTGTCTGAAACATAGCTGGAAAAAATACATATACATGAGATTTTCTTTATAAATCAAATCTAATATTAAATATAGTCTATAAATTTTTCCATTGTATGTTACAAAAATGCTACTAAATGGTAAATGTGTGAACATTTTTAAACCAATAATTTATTTCAATGATTATTTGAAATAAAATTTGTAATATTACTATTAAATGTAAGCTTTAAAATATATATAAATCATAAAAACTTTTATTTAACTAATACCTATATCTTAAAAATTAGATAAAATAGCTAATGATTTTATTGTTTTTAACATACTATTGGTTTATATTTTAGTCTACAGTATTTCATATAGCTATAGGATAATATATAGGCATATATAGGCCTACATTCAATTAAATTCTTTGAAATAATTGCGAATATAAATGTAAATGTTTTAATCAATAAATAAGTGGATTCAGGTCAATATAAAATGGAAATTTTAAATTAATTCAATAAAATTGGTATATGAAATTAATAATAGTCGCTGTTTTATCAATTAAAAACTATAAATCCTAAAAAATAATAAATATTCTTAATTTTTGATGGTTTATCTTAATATCTCTGAACTGACAGAGCTTAATTTACATAAAAAATTTAATAAAGCAAATTCATATAAAAAAAACAATCTTTTGATATTATTGTGAAGACCCAACCGAGGTCCGAATCATGTAAATCGCGATATTCCTATGATTAAATAATAACGATAGATTAATTATGAGAGGGAGAGGAAAATCCCATAATTTAAACAACGCGGCACAAAATGTAGACAACGAGTCTCGGATTACTCGAACACGTGTTAAACGAACTNCATAATTTACATAAAAAATTTACATAAAGAATTCAAATAAAAATAATCTAATACAACATATTTTTAGATTATTTTTGATCTATTAGGTTGTAAAAAATCAAACTGTTTTATGACTATATTATTTGCTTCGGTGTAGAAGATTCCATATTTCTCTTAGAATATTCATTTAATAAAGCCATATATTTGTTGGAAAGACTCAAAAGAAACTATAATGCATGGAAAGGGTTTACACATTATATAGCGAACTTCTGAATACAATAATTTTATTGTTTCTGTTACATATAAATTTTGCACTGATCTATGTAGATCGTTCCATGTTACTTTATTTATGCCTCTGTGCCATAAATTATATATTATCCTTTCATTATTTCATAGAAATAAAAACGATAGTTATTATTGAATATCTGCAAATTACTTTAATCATATTTCAGTTTATAAGAAAGTTAATTAAATTATGTTCAAATGAATTTAAAAACGTTTAATACTTTGTTCATTTTAAAAGTTTGTGCATAGATAAGCATTAGATAAAAAGTTTAAAATTGTTCTCTAACTTCATATGGAAACAGCCAAGTTAATATCTTGATCTTGAAAATGATCTTGAAAATTATTTTCATATCAAACTAATTTATTTATTTTAAGTTTAATATGCTTAACGGTTTCCCCCAAGAAATAGTAATGTTCGTTTAAGTTTATGAGACATTACAACAAAAATGGAAAACCTTCAGAACAAATAGAAAATTAAATAGTTAACAGCAGTAGTAAGAATTTAAACGAATTGAAAATATTTAAAATTATTTGGCAATATTAACCTCAAATCGAAACTTAATTTATATTATTTAACCGAAAAAAATTAATTAAAATAGTAGTATTAGAAAACTTTAACTTCTATCATTCGTACGTATCTTATAATCATGACAGCTCATAATGTCGATGTAAGACTTCGTTATAATGTCACTGGAGACTATATTTCATATTAGGTCTACACGATATGTCTTATGGAGAACAAAAGAAAGCAAAATTTTACTTCCATATAATGTATATTTAAGTTAATGAAATTTTCTTTTAAGAATTTCTAATGACTAATCATAAGAGGAATAACATTGCAGGTAGGCCTACAGCAACTTATGAAATCAGTTAGTTCTATTTTGCTTCTTTATGAAATGTTCTAACTTTTAAAATTATATATAATTCTTATTAAAAATATAACAAAGCCTGATATTAGTGAATAAAAGTTCTGGAACCTTTCATACAATTATAAAATCTTTGTTAATTCTAATTAATAAAGTATAAATAATTTTTAGTCTCTGAAGAAAAGCTGATGTTATTTTGAAATAAAGTGTGAAAGCGTTATTTTCTACTATTGAAGATAATGGGATTTTTAGAATGAATCTCAATTTCTAATGTTTTTCGCAACTTATAACATTTGTAACTTATAACTTGGAGTCACTTATAACACTTGTAACTTATAACTATAACAACTTATAACTTGGAGTCAAACTTTTAGATACATATTGCAAAAGGCCTGGATTTTCATGAGAGAATCAATGACGATTTTGATGAATAACATCATTAAAAATTAAATGTATAAACAGTAAACCTTTTCAATTTTCTTTGTAACTGAACCAATCTTAACTTTATATTTTAATATGAATTTTGTAAACAGTATAATTCTTGTACTTTATTGCCATTGACAAAAATTTTGAAAAATATATGTTATACAATGTTATTAAGTTTTGATTTCGTTAAAACTGTTTTAAAAATTAGTTGTAATGAGAATTCGAATTAATTATTTTTGAAGCTCCTGAGTTATTAAGTATTCAAATTCGTTTCAACGAGTTTCGTAGTCTAACCAGAAGCTTAGAAAAACTCGAGCAAAACAATGAAAATGTTACAGTTAAGTTTTAGTTTAGTGGCATAGTATAGTACAAGTAGTGTCTTGCTATTGATAATTTGTTCAAAATCCAATGTATCTCTAATTTTATTATTTCAAATTATGTTTTTGTAGGAAAACTGATGATGATAGTTAAAATTGATATAATAAAATATATTATTCCTCTACAAAATCTAAATAATGTTTACAGCATTGTTATAAATATATAATGCGATTAAAAATTAAAACTATGCGTAAAAATTTAAAAATATTCTACGGTTTGTTCTATTGCAATAATTTTTCTTAGTATATCATGTAACACGGCAAACGAAGCATTAATACCTATAAACAAGATGTCGCCACACAGTGAAAATAAGTTAAAACTGAAAATAATAACTGATAAATGCAAATATTGATATAAAATTACATCAGACGATGAAATATGATTTACGAAAGTAACAGTAAATATCAGGTCATATGTGTAACTCTTGCATTTGTTAACTATTCTCATTCAGTATAAACCGAATAATAATCGTCATTTCGCGAAATTTTTAAATTTCTATCTCCATTAGCTTAGATGCTTAAACAGACAAGTTCGAAATGTTTTTAAACATTACTGAAAGCAAAAATTTCCGTGGTATTTATCATTTAAAGATGATAGTTTCGATATAAATATAAAACTTTTGTGCCTACCTATTACTATTTTATGCAAATTAACAACCAAATTCAATTTTCAGTAGTGTCATTTCATTGAAACAGTTTATCGAGAAATTTGCTAAATTTGATAGTTTATTTTAAATTCTTTTAAGAAAAAGAAATATATCTTGTATCATGATATTTTAATATATAACAGAAATTGTAGATAAGACTATTTGAATTTCTTCGTGATCCTGGCATGATTCGAGTTGGTTCTAGCTTTTATCGTTTTTCGATTGCAAAATAAGTAATTATAATTATAAATAGATCTGTTACAATAGATTTTGATTGAAATCCGAACTTCTAGATTTGTCAAATTTTTACAATTCAAACGTTTTCCCAAATTAAACAAAAAAAATCAATGAAATGATTATTGCATATGTTAATTGTAGCATTACTATAGTTCAAGTGATTAATTTCATATATAAATTATCGTTTCTAATTCAAAATTGAAGTAATAAATTATATTTTTATCAATGATAAGTTACCTGTCATGGAACTAGTCAAAAATCATTGCTAATTCCTCAAACGAAATTTTTTCATATATTATATTCTTTAATTCGGAATAAATATCGCAAATACATTTTGTATATTACTCTGTTGAGTAGTATTGATATTACAAAATTAATTTAATCGGACGGATGTTCTAATAAACAAAAATATGCATGCGAAAAATAATTTATTATGTAATAAATTTTATATTCAAAATTATCTGTGAAATAACGCAAAAGTTCTACGATACATAAAAACATAACTTTAATTTAAATATTATCAAAAATATTTATTGTAAATTAGTTCAGATACTGTAAATATTTCCTATTGTATTTCAAATAATCTGAGTATGTATTAGTAATTTATATTGATATTAATTGTTTGATAAATTTTAAATTATATTTTTTTCAATTTCATTAATCCATGACTATTGAATATTTTTTTGCAGACGTTTTCGTTTCTCTTTTAGCATAATATGAATTGTATTAATGATTTTTTTGTGATTTAAAACAAAATTAAAATCGCTGTCAGTAACTGTCACAATAAGGTCTTCCCATCTTTTTTATTTTGCATTGCACTGTGTAAAAGTATACTTATATTTGCATTTTAATAAAGAAACATGTATAACATGCATCGTAATCGAAGCTATAATTTCTTATTGTCACTCTAAGAATAGAAATTTATGAGTAAATGCTAATATGAATAAAATCCGAAATGTAAATAGTTTAGAAAACGATTTTCAGCAGAAAACTAAATATTAATAATTGAATATTCGTAAAATTTTACGGTAGATCTATTTAAAATATTCACGCATAATAGAATTGTACTACTGCTATTTGTGAGTACTTTTCAACACGACACGCATTCACAAATAGTAGGGCCTATTACAACTACTAGTTGAGAGTGCATGCAATGTTTGATGTAGTGCAGTAAAATATTTTCGGATTCATTCAGTGTTGATTCTTTTTATATGACTATTTCAAAAGATTATTTTCTTTTAAATTAGTCCATTTTGATAGAGAAATATTTTCTGCTGGAGAAAATAATTTATATAGGTTAAAATATAAAGAAAATAATTCGTAACAATCTTAATAATTCTTATAATTCAATCATGGAAATACGTATGAATTTGTAAAAAAAAAAATCTTGTTTGAGTTTGGTAATCTATAGAAATCATTTTTATAAATCTAATTATAAACAAAAAATTTAAAATAGTACTATTATTTAATAGTAGCTCCCACGTTATTTAAATAATGTTAATATAAGACACAATTGACTTAATATGTCGAAAATTTAATAGCAAATTCAAATTATTAAGAATATTTTGTGTAATTTAAAATATGAATTTACTATTCATAAAATATCTTAATTAAAATAAATAAACTAAAGATAATTGAAAAAAACAACTTAATTGGGACAGGGATATTCGAATATATTCTCTAACTACTTGTATATTAGTAAATAAAAATCGCCAGTAGGCCTAGTTTTCATCTCATACTTAGGTTATAATTATTTTAAATCAATGTTGACTGAGATTAAAACTGTTTTCTTGGGAACAAAAATTATATATAAACTATAGTCTACATCTCCATGAAAAGGGAAGAATCTATAGTCTATTCATTATCATACAAAATTCGAAAAGATTTCCCATGCACTAACGACAAATAGCCTATATTTTTCTTTTTTAGAAATGAAAGAACCTTGTAATCGTTCACTATTTATATATTTAAATTTTTTTAATGAGGTAAACGTATAATTTAATTCTTTGTATTAAAGTAATAGAATGAATGATGATAAATGAATGAACGATGATGAAGGATGATGACATATAACAACATCCTTACTTCGGCATAATGCAAAAGTTTTTTTTTATTTGAACCGTAATATTTACTATTTCCATATTAAACGTTCAATCAAAATTTTTTCAGTAATTAAAAATGTTTAAAAAGATAATAGAAAAGGGATTGCTAGAAGCTATTTAAATATTTGCAAACTATAGAAAAATAAAGTCAAAATAAAAAAAAGTTAAAGATAAAAAGTATTTTATTTTACATTTACAATGTGCCTATGTAATTATTTAGTAAAAAATAAAAATATACGAATTAGAAAAAAGCTATTTAAAAATATTTTTTCCTATTATTCAAGTTTTAGTAGTGTTTTAAAAAAACCAAGACTAATAATTAAGAACGTAAAATATATGTGTTTATAATCCTGTTTATATAGGTGATAATGAATAATGTAGACTATAAATGTAGCCTACTTTTCATTAAGCTATATGTTCAATAATTTTTATTATCTCTAAACACTGAGATTGGTGTTTTCTCAGATAATTTTCGGCTAAATTATATTTAGAATTAATTTTTTTTAATCCTACGATTTTATAGTAGGCCTACTAATAAGTTGACTTTAACAGTTGAAAATTAAAAAGAAAAATACTATATATTGATAATTACTTGACAACTGAAAATAATGTTTCATTGTTCAATGCTTTTACAATTGAAATAATTTTTAATTAAATAATTAGTACACAATTTTTAAGTTAAATAATGGTTTGAGTAAAAAAAAATTATTCCTAAAGTCGAATTATAATTATTATTTTAGTTTTAACAAATGTGATCGAAAAATAAAATATCAGAAAGCGTATTACTTTACAGTAAATAAAAAAAGATTCTTTTACGAAATAATAAATATTAATGTTCGATATAGATATTTAGGAAATTAAGTCAAAATTTACTGAATAACATATTATTTATACTTTAATATTTTTAAATTTTAATTATTTATAGTCAGGATATTTGAAATAAAATTAAGCAAAGAATAATTATAATATTTTATTAAGTTTATTAAGATAATATTGAATTTGAATACTCTGCGAAAGTATTATTATTCCAATCCTTTGATTCAATTTTTTTCTATTATAGAATATTAACGGACTTTGCAAAAGTAATAATACGTAGTTCATTTCGAATTCGTGGTGATTCGAAATCAGGCTCTTTTGAATAGTCTGATATCCAATCAAACTACGAATATAATTCTCTTCCAGGTTTTTAACAAATTCCGTGAGACTAAGGCCATTACTGTTAAAGTATATTGCTGGTCTCAAATTTTTGTTTTTTCCATCAAACCTGGTCTGCAAGTGGAATTGGTCAGCATAGACAAGGATTGAAATAGAAATTGTGATTCGAATAACTTATTATTCGGAAATTCTAATTTTAAATTTTTATAATTTCTTATTGCACGAACATTGTGCCGATTTGTAAGCCTATACATAATATATAGACTGCATAGACTACATGATATATAAAGATTACAAGTTAGCATACATTTTATTGTAATTAAATTATTAATATTTGAACCCATATGCTTAAAAAATAATATTTAATAGAATAAAGTTTAGGCCTATAGACTTAAGAATAGTTTATACTTTATTAGACTGAAGAAAAAAAATACAAAAAGAGAGCTTATCTTGTAAATGGATTAGCGATACAACGTCAGATGTTTTCCTGCTATCTTAATTTTAGTATATTTCTAATTTTCAATAAAAATTAGTTGGTTAATTTCATAAAAACCGATCCTTATTTCTAGTATAGAAACTAATATAGAAACTGTCTTGTTATTAGGTTGTAGTTATAGTCAAATTCGGTCTTCCAAATTTGATTTCAAATGTTGATTTCATTAATAGATGAAATATTTTAGAATGTGTCATGTAACTTACTTTACTTTATTAAATATTCTTTTCTACAAGTTTAATAAAAATATCTAATTTTAAATAATTTTTATATTATAAAAATATTATTATAATATTCAGTCTTTAATAATAATAAAATTTGAAGCTTATTTTACTCTGAGATAATTTAAAAACTTCAAAATAAAATATTTATCTCTAGACAATTCAATTAAAACTATCATATTTACTATAAAAACAATAAACTTCACATTTTAAATGTAATTAATTAAATTTTTTTAATACCGCATTACAAAAATATAAATTCAATCTATAAATTTTACTTACATAAATTCTATTGTAATAGAAATTTTCATATTAATAATAAGGTAGAATAATTTATAGTAATCCGAAGATATATGGATTATTATATCTAATTATTGATTAAATGTTTCATTACTATAATCATTAAAATATTCTAAATTAAGATCATCATCATCGTCGTCGTTGTTTAAAACTGTTATTCTAGTTGTTCTGCTTATTTTTTGTGTAGATACATTGTACAGTATTTACATTAAAATTCTGTAATTTTCTGTTTCGTTTATTGTGGTTATATATTACGATCATTTAACTGAGATTGGATCCATTTGTTCTCAAGAATCTTTTTCTTAATAATTCATTCTGCTGAGAAAAGATATTTTAAAACTAAAGAAAGAAAATTATTATTGAATATCTATATATAAAGATAAATTTCCTGAATAGTGAAAATAACAGTTAGTTAATAAATCAACAATATAGATCATTTATAAAATTTAGGCTTCGACTAGACAATTTAATCTTAATAATTTTTAATTATTTAATAGATAAATTAATATGTCTATTTCCGGAAATATCTGTTTTTCAAATATAAATTACTTACACAATTAAAATAATTTAATCTTCGTTATTTTAATTTATATTTGTACTGTATTATCAGTTTTATTTACGAAAAATCTTTGACAACAACGATAAATTTAATTTTAAAAACAAAGATCAAGGTAAACTGCACTTGCAGAAGAAAATTATGCCATCGTCTCACCAAATGTCTAAATACATAAGGAAGTGAATAAATATTTCAAGGTTTTCAAGATTTTTCTTTATTTTGATCAGGATTGCTATCGAATATTTCAGTTTTCAACTCTTGTACATTAAATTTTAATTATATGATTATTAATTTATATATTTCATATTTATTTAAAATATTTTTATAAAGCACTAGATATTAAGGCAATTTTTAATGAAATTTTATGTCAAAAAGTAATAGTAGTTTGGTAGGAAATTGCAGAGTTGATATCTTTTAATATATCCTTCTAGAACATAGATTTATGCATTGACACTATTATATAACTTAAATTAAGCACTAGATCTGTAGTTTATTATTTCAAACACGTGCTACACATATTTATTATTCCTGATTGATATTACAGAAACTAAACGACATTATTTAAATTGAACAGAATTTTAAAATACAATTGAAATTTATTTACTGTTTGTATAAAGATAAAGAAAGCTAATCATTTGATTTATTAAAGCATAATGATAAAACCAAACTGTTATCCAAGTAAAACTCTTATCAGGGCAGTATCAGAAAGTAATTTTTTTTATGACAGTTTAAATCAGAAAAATTTTAAATTTTATTTAGGCCTAAATAATTTATACACTTTTTCTTAATTAAATTGTGATTTCTTGAAAAACTAGAATAATAAAATCAGTTATCAGTATTGAAGAAAGATGGAAGTTATATTTCGATTACGTAAGTCGACTTAAGAACAGGTGCGATTTGGACCAAAAAAGTTAATCGTAACTGAAGTGATTACAGATTCTATTGACAATAAAATGCTTGCGATTGAACTAATAGTTAATATACGTAAAATGCATTAAAAATAAATTTGTATGAAATGTAAGTAGAATTTAAATGCTTATATCCTAGTTTCATTGTTGACTTTGCAAATAAAATTTCTTTAATTCTCAGAGAAAAGTGCAAATGCATTTGGCTATATTAGTTCCCTCTAAAAAGGCAATGTAAACCAACCAGACTGCAGTCTGTTGTTTCAGACACATACATAAATACACTAGTAGCAGGACCAAATGTCGTCCGTCCGGGCAGGTCACGCGGAAGGGACTGTGCAAGAAAAAACTGTCTGGCTGGTTAGAAGCCTGTCTGGGGAATAGTCCTTGGCCAGACTCACACCTGCTTGACTGTTCGCGTACAGGCCTATACAGCATGCAAATAAGCACAATAGCACATTCACCCAACCTTTAACCCGTTCCTCTCCTACGGGTTCATGGGAGAAGGTGGATCTGTCTTGCAAGTATATATCATCTAGAACACGTTCTCACACTTTTTTTCTTTCTTTTCCGTTCTTTCATAATTTTAGTTTAGGAAGCTTAGATACACAAAGTAATTTTAGTCTTACTTACCGTTCTTAAAGTATTGGACAATTCAAATTATTAAAAAACAGCAATAAAAATTTTCTAACATCTTGTCATTTCAAACATTAGCAATTTATCATAAAACTTATTATAAAAATTATGAAAATTGTTAACTTATATAGAAATTCGATTATTTTCTGTTTGATTATGTGAAGAACAAATAAGTTAATTTGAACAAAATGTTTACACTAATTTTTAAAAATTCAAATAGATACAGGCTGTCTATACGTTAAACAATAGAATAAATCTACTATATATAGACTCACATAACAGATTATTCTACTTTTTCCTTAATAAAATTTTGACGTAATCTTATTCTTATAAATTGTATTTATAAGAGCCGAATATTTTAAAGAAAAACTTATAACTTATATTATTTTCTAATACTTTAAGTTTATTATAAATTTAACTTTAAAATATGGTACATTTTTGTAGGCTTTACACGAATAATATCATGTCTTAAACTTTTCGGTCAGTCTAAGCATAGCTAAATTATTACAGTATTTATTATCTATAAATAACTGAAAAGGGTAGAGGTTTCCAATTAAATAAAAATTATTTGATGATACTTCTATATAGAATAAGTTTTAGACTATAAGTCTATATTTATGCGTCTAAAATTGCATTTACCGCAAGTCTCATTAGGCGTAATAAGGGTTTATAACTGAATACCTAACAATCTTAACGTATTAAATCTTCCTTATTATAATGTAGGTTCAAGTATATGTATTTGAATTTTTTTTAATATATATTTTACAATAATTTAAATAAATAAATAGAGATATCTTCAGATTTCCAAGTAATTTCTTAGGCGGAATAATTTTAAAGTGAACGTTAAATAAAACTTTATTACTTTAAAAATATTTCTTAAAATTTTTCAAATTAAAAATTTTAATTATAAATTTATCATAATGGATATTGATGTTGATAAGCATAAGAGTACTGTACATCTTGATTGTATTTCGTTCAATGGAATTATTTCGGTTAAGCTATTTAAATATAAGTTTTTCGAATTATTCCTAAAATTTCGCGTAGTCTATTTACAGAAATTTAATAAAGATTGATTTTTATTAAAAAATGAAAAGTACTTTTAAAAATTTTGTTACTAAATGCTGATATATTTAACGAATAAAACTAACTGTCGTCAAAGAATTGAGAAAGTTAAAATTTGCTTAGGATCCAATATGTTGTTTAATTTTACTGTTCAGCATTTAGAAGTGGAAAGAAACGGCATTATAAAAAATAAAATTCTTATATTTTATAATGGTAAGTAAAATTTATATTATATAAATTTAATATATTCTATGAAGCATTTAAAAATTTGATTTGATAAAAATTTAAAGTTTAACAGTTTCTTAATAAATTCTATACTTTTAAATCATAAACACAGAATATTTTGTAAGTTATTTACAATTATTTAATTTTGTAAGTTACTACAAATAGTAATACAATATTAAATTAATCTTGACCTTTATCAATTACTGTATATAGAAGTTCTTTAAAATGGTTTTTAAAATTATATTTAAACTTAAATAATTTATTAGTTTGTACACAGAAAAATAATACATTTTGTATGAAAAAAGTTTCACTAAAGTACAGATTGCTTTAAATATTTAATTTTTTGATTTAATTAAATCTTACTATAGCATGTAACTTCCTAATTGAAGTAGCGATTTTGTAGAAGTAAAATATAAACATGAATGTCATAACGGGAATCCTTGATCGTTAATAGTAACTTGCATTTCTTTATGAATTCAATATCAAATGTTTTTAGTGAGTTATTAATAAAGAATTTTTAAACCTTGATTATTTTAAATTTATCAATTTAAAATGTAATTATAATATATAAATTTTGTGAATGGAGTCTATTCACAAAATTCATTCATACTTCTTATCTACATTGGAATAGAGACATTTTCTGAATCAGTTGATATTTTATTTTGAATTCATTTCTAAATTTTTTATGATAAAGTTTATTTTAATAGAAAATAAAGCGAACATAAAGTCTAGTAATTCAATAAATCTATAAGATAAACTGTTTTTTAGTCTTAAATTTATTGTTCTAGGTTACATAATGCATTATTTGAATTAGTATGTATATAATAAAATATATTTTGAGACAGCATTCTCAATTTGTAAATTAAAACGTTAAGAAATCATAAATGTCAATGAATAAAACTTTGGCCTAATTTTAAAAATGAAATCATGATAATTAATTTTAATTGTTATTGCCTAGTTTGATAAAAATAAATTTGTAATGAATAAATATATATATATTAAACCTATTCAATTTTTAAAATATATATTTACAAAATACAGTATCAAATAAAATCAAATAAAAATAAATGTAAATAATAAGAATGTTGAAATATTTATCTATTCCAGTAAAAATGATTATTATAAGTAAATCTGTGTTTTTATAATATTGGTTTACTAAATTGTTGTTGCGAGTGTATAAATAATAATAATAATTATTATTATTAGAAAAATATAAT